>NC_133656.1:177153263-177453263 GCF_009905375.1 Apium graveolens | reverse complement strand
TTGCAAACTCAGTTATGCTATGCTGGAATCACCCACAATCTACTGTGAAGTTGTGGAGGAGATATGGACAATTGTTGTGTACCAGTCTAAAGATAAAACCATAACTTTCACACTCAAAGGTAAGCAATTCAGCATTAACAGTGACATAATTCAAGCATGCTTTAAGATTCCTGAAAACACTACTACTGTTCTACACACAGATGCTAATTTAGTTACCATGCTTAATTCTATTGGCTATACACTTCCCACCTCTAAATTAAGTGAGATTAGAAGGCTAGGTCTTAAAAAAGAATGGAGTTATTTGTGTGATGTAGTTACCAAGGTGTTTTTTGGTAAAATAAGTAATTTTGATTCTGTCAATACTGCCATGTTTAACATGCTTTATATGTTAGTTACTGATAATTATCATAATTTTAGTGACATGGTTATGTTTTAATTAGGCTATGAGTTAGGGGAAGTTAATAAGAGAGGTAAAAGTGTCTATTATGCTAGATTCTTTATGATACTTTCTAACCATCTTATTGAGAATATTGCTATTGAGAATCCAACCAACAAACTGGATTATTGGGTTCAAGAAAGGAGAATAATTGCAGATCTGAACAGAGCAAGTCACCACAAAGAGGTGCCCCTCTTCTACTTTCCAATCTTGGAGGGCCCTCAAGTAAGTGAGGTAAGCACCACTGTCTCTACTCTTCCAACCTCACAAATTTCTTTGCCTTTAAGTGTAGCTATGGCATCTGTGTCAATGAACCAACAGATGCCTTCCTAAGCTACCAAACCAAAAACTTCAAAATCCAAAAAAACTCCCCCTTTGGTTTCTTTTAAAAGAAACCAGTTGCAAAATCTACCAAACCTAAAGAAGGGAGTGTGGAGGGTGGTGAGATAGGTGAGGGGCAGGGTGAAAATCAAAGAAATCCTAAGGATAAGGTTGGTGAGGTAAGTGTACCCAAGCCTAGCCACACCACAGTTTCCCAACAAACTGTGGTAGTTAATAAGGAAATTAGCACAATTCTAGTTTCATCCTCCCAAAAGGATGTTACTATTAAAACAAGCTCCCAACCGGAACACATGCCAAAAGGTTAAGGGACACTAGTTCACCTCAAACCTATGCCAGAAAGAAGAGATCTAGAACCCATAGGGATTCACAGGGAAAATACACAGTGCAAACTAAAACTAAAGACTCGGTCACTGCACCTTCTCAAAGTCAGTTTGATATAGCTCCAATAAATGTGGAGTCACAGCCAAAATCTTTAGTAATAGAAGCACCACAAACACCAAACTCTCCCACAAATTCTCTGGATATGGATATGATCAACATATCAATTCCTGATCCCCCTTCTTTAACTTTGTTGGGGAAGCCAAAATCTAGTGCAAGTGAGCATCATCTTTTGGATGATTTGTTGGCTCACTTTCTAATTCTTTCGGGAACTGTTGAAATATTTGTGCCAAAATTATCATCAATCTGCACAGATTCCACAATAGTTTCTACTCCAAACTCATTCATTTCTTCTATTCTGATGGATATTGTTCATCTGTCAGCTCGTGATTGTATCCCGACGGATGTGCCTAACAGCAGTCATCCATCGGCTATCCTAACTACTACCCCGATGGATGTTTCTCATCTGTCGGTACTCTCTACACACACTAAAATTTCAACAATTGTTACAAGTGTAGATGAGTTAGTAGTTATACAATCACTCTTAGGACTGAGGGAATGGATTGAAATGAGTGAGAGGCTGGGTTGCTCCAAGGCAAAAGGAGAGGAAAAGAGTGAACTCATGCAAGCTATTTCTTCCGGCCTGGAAAAAGAGAGTGAGAGGAGTCCCACCTTAGAAGGTGAAGGTGAGGGTGTGAGGGTGGTCAGCCAAGGGGAGCCCTTGATGCAACAAAAGAGAGAGAAAATAAGAGAAATGCAGGTATAGGAGTTGTAAGGATGGAAACCATTGATAGTGAGTCAATGAATGTCAGTGATGCAGAAAGGAAGAGACTATTTTAGCAAGAATATCAAGCTATCATAGATTATATCTCCCTGGATGCTGAGACATTTACTCATCCTATTCCAGCCTATCAAACTCTAGATGGACATGGCAATGAGGATGCTGCTGAACCTAGTGCATACAACTGCTTCTCTATATAGGGCAAATGATGCAATCACTGTTATGCCATCTACAACTAGTAGTGATCCTGAATTGGCTGAAGAATCTTTTGGGGATGATGGTGAAGATGTGGAGGATGACAGCATGAACATAGGGGGAGATGCAAATATTCCTTCCTGGATGCTGACTAAAGAATGCTCATTTCCACATCTCCAATCCACCTTATTCAAGTTGATTCATGACACCCAAATAGCAATTCAGGCATCCACAAGTGCCAGCACTAAAAGGTTACTCACAGCACATCTTGAAGCTCTAAAACTGCACAAGATTCAAGCTCTCCAACACAGTCAAAGTGTGAATGAAATGAAGCAAGAAATTTCTAAAGTCAAATAAGATTTTGTGACAAGGTTGGATGCCAGACTTCCAGGAACTACCATGACTGAGATAGCTCAAAAACTAAGGAAAGAAGCTGATTTAAACAGAAAGGTTGAGGCCATGGACTCTAGGTTGTCTAATGTGGAGAAGTCAGTGGCCAACATACTTGCAAATTAGGAATCTCAGACTGCTCTACTCCAACAGTTGGTGGCTGTACAACTCCCTTCCTCTCAACAACTTGATGCTAACAAAAAGGGGGAGAAAGGCTCATCAATTGAGAGGGAGAAACTGCTCAACATTCAAGTTAGCAAAGTAATTGTGCTAGCAATTGCTTTCACTAAGCTACCAGTTATGGATAGCATTGATCTCATCAATCTAGCAGCAGCAAAACTGGAATCAAATGATAAACTGACAAAGATTGATGTAGTAGCAGCTGAGAATGAGCTAAATGATAAATAGAAGAAGATTGATGCAGATATTCAAAAGAAATTTGGTCAGATACAGAAACCAGACAAGACTTTTCATCACTACTCACAAGTTAAACAAATCTTAGTGAATGAAATGAGTCTAGGTAGCTTGGAAAAAGGCCAAATCTCATGCATCAAATCTCCAAAAGCTAGTATAATTCTGAAGCCTAAGAGGAACTATCTAGAGCTCTCAGACAAAAACCCTTTGGATCTTATGTTTGAGACACATAGGCCAGATGAAAAGAAGCTATTGGCAAGGTCAATTGTATTTTATAAAGATCCATCTGATTCAGTTCAAAAGAAGAGAATTGCCAAAATTTACAGGAATGGAAAAAAGATTTGTGTGGTGGCTGGACACCCTCAGTTTGCAACATCAAAAAGGAAGAAAAAGAAAGAATTAAGAAAGAAAAGAGGCAAGCTGCTATAGATGCTAAGAAGCTCAAACAGAAGAAAGAGCAAGCTGCTATAGTAGCCAAGCTTCAAGCTATGAAAGCTGCAACTGAAATCTCTGAAAAACAAACTGTGGAAACTGAAACTCAGGATCAAAAAGTTGAGAATGAACCTCAACAGACAAAGAAACCAAGATACAAGCAAAGAATCAAGAGAAAATTGGACTTCAGTGATGAGGAAATGGAAGAATACATTCCCCAACAGTCTACAACTTCAACTCAAACATCCAAGCCCTCAGTGGAAAATGAGGAATTCAAGGTAGATCCAACAAAGAACTTTTATGGTGAGCCTATTATTCCCAAGGATGAGCCACTAGACAGGGAAAGTATGCCAATTCCTGAACTAAATTTACCTATCTTCAACAAGCAAAAGAAAACAAAGACTAAAGAAATCAAGAAAGTGAAGCCTGTAACTCTTAGACCCAAGACCATAACCAAATCTCAACCTACAGTCAACAAGGAAGATCTCTTATACATCTGTGACATCAAGGAGTTTTCTGAAATAAACCTCTACTTGGATGAATTGGAAGAAGTAAGAGGGATTGATGCTCATAGACATCTTCCTGAAAGGCTGGTGTTCAAGTACAAGGGAGGGAGAGAAATCACATGGCCACGTCACATGATTCTTCAAGAAAGCCAATCTGTACTGATAAAGGTCTACTCATCCTTCATGAAGAAATTTGTATCTAATGTGACTGCAAGGAGATTAGTTCTAAAGAAAATAGAAGATCTAAGGAGCAATAGAGCCAAAGATGCACTCCCAAAAACTCTATCAATTCCCTACACAGGAAAAAGAGTGTATTTGAGGCCTTATTGGCTGATGGAATTCATGGATGATAAAGGTGTTATAAGATTCTTCAGACTGGATGACCAATTGAGTATCTCTAGCAATGAGACTCTATTGAAAATATAAGAAAAGCTGGATCTATCTGAAGCTGATGAACTTGAATTCCACAGATAACTCCATAATCAAATAGAAGAAAATGACAGGAAGCTTGGGAAGAAATCCAGACAATCAAGGAAATATAATTATCTGCTCAGACTAGAGGAGCACCTTGATAATGATTATGAGAACTCTTTGTTCACTTTACTTTGTTCAATTTTCAATAAATTGTAGCACTTATCAGTTTTATCTACTACATTTTAATCTGTATTTTTAGGGTGTTTTGTTATCATCAAGTTTCTCTTAATTTATGGCTACAATTTCAGTAGACATAGATTGGGGGAGATTATTAGGAATATGTTGTGAACTTGATGATAAGTTAAACAAAACACCTTAGTAGATTTAACTTAGTGAAATTTGTAGCTCTCGACGTATGATATAATATAGTCCCGACTGATGAACTTTATAGTCCCGACGGATTACAATTTGACATCCATATAGAGTGTAGTTTATGTAACAAATAAGTACTGTAGCTCATTTCTGCAAACAACATATAACTTGACTAATTGTACTGTAAGGTTTTCTAAGTCATGTTGACTACTTGATTGATATGCAGAATAGGTTGACTAATTGTAAATATGAGATGTCTTGTAATTCTGTATAAGTGAAATAGAGTGAAGTGACAGATAGATTCCCGACGGATGATCTACAAGACTCCCGACGGATGATCAACAAAACTCCCGACGGATGACCAACATATTCCCAACGGATGATCAAATTCAAAATAGCTGTTGACAGTGACAATACGGTCACATACGTTGGGTGTTTACAAAAGGAATGTGGCAGCCTGTTAAGCAGGATTTTGATAACAAATAAGCATTACCATTTTCATGCAAATGTGAAGATATTCAGAGATGCTGGAATAGAGTAGTGAAGCAACATGGAGTTAGGCTAGATATATTTTATTTTATTATCTTGTCTTACTATCATGTAACTTGGTGATATATAAAACAAGAGTAGCAAGTAGAACATTTCAATCAAGCAAATACATTTCTCAGAGAAACATATAAGGTTGTACTTGTAAGAATTTCTCTGTAGTTTGATTGTTCAACTTGTGAAGCAGTTGTGAGCTATTCAAAGCTTCACAGAGTTCTCAAACTGATATATATATATATATATATATATATATATATCTGGTGGATGCATTCAAATCCACCAGAAAGGTTTAAAGCTTGTGTTTTATTACTTAATGCTTTGATTTCAATTATCTTTTTATTCCGTACTTTAGCAAATCAAACAATGTTATATGTATTAAGTTAGAACAATTTTTAATATCAAGAAAAGAAGCCAGAATTACATTCAACCCTCTTCTGTAATTCTTGTTGTATTGTTTGTTAGGGAATAACACCTTATAACTTGCTGGACATCAAATTGTATTACAAATTGTTTTATATTTTGAATCTACTTTTCCAGATGAATTATCTATTATAAATTATTTTGTTTTTTTCTAGAGTCATCCAAATGCTAAGGGGATAAGAAATAAATCTTTTTCATTTTATAATGAGCTTTCTCAAGTATTTGGAAAAGATAGAGCTAACGAGGATGGTGTTGAAAGTCCGATTGCTGCAGTGGAAGAAATTACAAATGATGAGGAAAATAGTCCAGAATAATTTGAACACCAGAAAGAGAATTATGATGACAAGGTGAGCCCTACTAGTAATGCACAATATGTTGATACGAGTTCTCAGGGGAGTAAGAGGCCAAAAATAGACTCGTTGGAAATCATAAAAGTGCTTACATTTGGATTATAAAAAATTAGTAGCGTGATTGAAAATGGAAATGAAAACATTGTAAAACTAACTAGTTGTTTTTAGCATGAGTCTAACGGTGCTAATAAAAGAGTGCTCATGAATTCTAAGCTTATGAAGATTTCAAATTTAAAAGCAGAAGATTTTATTAAGGTTGGAAGGATAATAGCACTTGATCCCTTAGAGACGAACTATTTTTTCAGCCTACAAGAAGATTTTCGCTCTGCATATGTCCAAGCGCTGCTTCTTCCTGAATCTTGATTCATCCAATATTATTTATTGGTTATTCTTGATTAAATAACCAGTTTGATTATGATGGAAAAGAGCCCGATTGTAGGATAATTTATTTATTAATAAATTTGTTCTACTTTCTAGCATTTTCAGGATTGTCATTTCCCTTGGTTTTTGATATGAATGTGCTCAATTTGGTTTGGTTTGTTTAAAATAGCAATGTTTAGTACAAATTTCTTATTTTTATAAATTAGCAATAAATGGTTTTAATGATAAATTTGTGACAAGCTTACTCATATAGGTGATCTTTCTGAATGCAAGTCACTGTATATTTGTCTATGTATTTAGTTTGCTAAAATGCTTTTATTGAAGAGATGGTCCAGGATATAGAGCTTGTGGAGAAAAAGCATTTACATCAATTAGTATCTTTAGAGGTATAACATCTGGATAACATTGTAGATATACAATTTGATTACAAGTGACTGGGGTTGTCAAAATTGTGTAACAATTTTGTATAGATTTTCATTGTTCTTTTGTATAGACGCATCAGACTTTCATTGTTTCTTAGGTTTGTAACTATTGTAGAACTTTTAATATGTAAGCTAGTTTCGATTTATGCCATGTAAGCTAGTTTCGATTTATGCCTACGAGATTTTTAGATGTAGTGATTTTCAGACGCTTTCTTATGAGGCTTAATTCAGGTGCAGAAGCCTATATCTGATATACATTGAGTAACTCTTTGATTTGGTTTGTTTTGGTAAATTAGAAATATTATAAACTGAGCAGTACTTCATGTATTCATATGCTTGCAATCACAGTATTCTAAAAAAAATTATCCAATTAATAGTTTTGAAAATTCGTACATTTCTTGTGCCAAAATCCCAATGACACAGTATCCAACTTTTAACATTAGCTGCAAAACCTCCAAATAATATAGACAAGTCTAGCAAAAATGTATTTATCTATAATATGGGAAGTCAAGAAATTTCATTTGAAGTTCCTTGGAAGTGGGTAAATAAATCAAACATAATTCACTATGTAACCTGTACTTGCATACCCATTAACCAAACACAGTTTTGGATTATTCAGGGAACTAAGCAGGGTAATTTGGTTACAATGAACTGTAAGTTACTTTGGTAACTACAAAACCGAGAAACTAAACAAGGCCTATAATTGGTTCATTCTTGTTGTGACTAATCGACTGTGGTTTAGCCTTGTTAGATATACTCTTGACAAGGATAATTGATCTTCTGACTTTTATTTTTGATCTTGAACCATTTAACTCTGATGATCCTACACTACTTAAACTCGAATATGTGATCCTGTAGTGTTAAATTCTGATTGCATTACACAAATCTTATTATTTTAGAACAGTTCTCACCCCTCTATTTATAGTGAACTAACATTAAATGTTTTGAACTAATGAGATTTGATTGGATAGTATTGTCAAAAGAATCAGAAAGCGTGATCATCTGAGACATCATTCATGAATCTGTGTGGTGTTAAGTAGAGGTAAACTTCTTTAAACCTGAAACCACTATGATAAATGATCACTAAATTCTTTAATATTGCACTTTTGAATTTTGTGATCATCAATCCTCAGTGGTTTTAGGAATTCACTATGAGCTTATCAAATCCCATAGATTATCACCCAAGTCAATGAAACCAAACACATCTTAAATAACATTCCTTGCCGTGCTCAGAAATACTCACCATATTTTGCTCTATTTCACCTAATTTTCTTGAGATATCAATTTTTGATCAGACCAGATTACCACTTGGTATTGGAGTTGTGTTGAGAATGAAGGAGATAGTGCCAAGAAGCACCACATATAGAAGGAAAGATCAACCCTACACCTTTGTCTCTTACAAAGTAGTGGAGTACTAAATCTCGAGACGACTGTAAGCCCATTTGTATTCTCTCAAAAGAATATAGAGCTTAAAAAGGCACATTAACTGTTACTAGGTGCATTCTCCCAACAGAGTGTAATCTATTTAAATTCTCCTGTCAGCCAGGGCATCTGAATGAGAGTCACTACCTCTTGGTCTAAATATTTCCTATGCACACGTGAGATTCACACACAAGGAAGGTATTGGCGAAGCAATTGTTCTTAAACCATATCAAGGTTAATAACAATGGTTAGATCCTGGACCATGTCTCTGTTCATTATCTCTAATTTTAAATTTGGTTTAATGTTCCTGAATCATTATCTTTAATTGGTTTACGATTTTGGACCTTAGTGGTTCATCAAATCCGATGAGTCTTCACCGACTTCAGAAGAAATCTCTGATCTCTAATGGCATATTACTAATCATTGATTATCTTTCTAGAATTCAAATCTAGAAATAATTCTGACTTTGTCAAAATTGCAACTTGTAAATGAGAATTCAGATATTATCTGGCGAGTTTTATAAGGTATAGTTCTTCATGGAAGTTGAGGGACATCAGGAGTTCTGCTACTTAAAAGAATCGTAATTTCCCTTCTCAGAAGGAACAATTCTGAATCTCTTGACTAAGAGTTTGCATCCTTGAAGGTTGTTATTCCCTAACAATACAACAAGAATTACAGAAGGAGGGTTGAATGTAATTCTGGCTACTTTTTCAAGATTTTAAAAGAGTTCCAACTCGATAAATATATAAGTATTTGATTTGCAGAGTGCGGAATGAAAGAGTTATAAAAATCAAAATAAAAAGTAATAAAAACACAAGCTTTTAAAACTTTTTGGTGGATTTGAAAGTATCCACCAGATATATATATATATATATATATATATATATATATATATATATATTTTATTTATTTATTTATCAAATGAGAATCATGTAAAGCTTGAATAGCTCACAGCTGCTTACAAGTAGAACAAACAAACTACAAAGAAATTCTTATCAAGTACAGCTTTTTCTATCTCTCTTTTAAAATGTGTTTGCTTAGTTGAATGTTCTACTAGCTACACTTGGTTTATATATCACCAATTTTACATGACAATAAGACAAGATAATAAAACAAAACATATCTAGTCTAACTCCATGCTGCTTCACTACTCTATTCCAGCATCTTTGAATATCTTCACAATTGCATGGAAATGGTAATGCTTCTTTGTTCTCAACTTCCTCCTTAACAGGATGCCACATTCCTTTTGCAAAGACCCAACGCATGTGACTTTGTTGTCACTGTCAACAGATATTTGAATTTGATCATCCGTCAGGTACATGTTTGTCATCCGTCGGAAAGCTTTGTTGATCATCCGTCGGGTAGCTTTGTTGATCCCTTCGGGTAGTTATTTGTCACTTGACTCCATTTCACTTATACAGAATTACAAGACATCTCATATTTACAAGTAATCAACCTATTCAGCATATCCACTAGTAGTCAACATGACTCATATACTCCTACAGAATCTACACAAAGTTGCTTGCAGAAATGTGCTACAATACTTATTTGTTACATAAGCTACTCACTCGGTAGATGTCAAATTGTCATCCGTCGGGACTATATTAAATTATCCGTCAGGACTATATTTTATCATCCGTCGAGTGCTACATAATTCACTAAGTTAAGTCTATTAAGGTGTTTTGTTTAATTTATCATCAAGTTCATAACATATTCCTAACAATATCCCCCAATTTATGTCTATTGGAATTATAGCCATAAATTAAGAGAAACTTGATGATAGAAAAACATCCTAAAAATACAGATTGACAAATAGTAAATAAAACTTATAAGTGCTATAAGGATTTACTGAAAATTGAACAAAGCAAAGTTTACAAAGAATTCTCACAATCAATTTTCAAGGTGCTCCTCTATTCTCAGCAGATAAATCTATTTTCTTGATTGTCTGGATTTCTTCCCATGCCTCCTGTTGTTCTCCTCTATCTAATTTTAGTGTTGTCTGTGGAATTCAAGTTCACCAGCTTCAGATAAATCCAACATTTCTTGCATTTCCAAAAGAGTCTCATCGCTAGAGATACTTAGCTGGTCATCCAGTCTGAAAAATCTTCGAACTCCCTTATCATCCATGAATTCCATCAGCCAATAAGGCCTCAAATGCACTCTCTTTCCTGTGAAGGGAATAGACAGAGTTTTTGGGAGTGCATCTTTGGCTCTATTACTCCTTAGCTCCTCTATTTTCTTTAAAACTATTCTCCTTGCAGTCACATTAAATCCCAAATTCTTCTTGAAGGATGAATAAACCTTTATCAGTACATATTAGCTTTCTTGAAGAATCCTGTGAAGTGGCCATGTGATCTATTTCCCTCCCTTATACTTGAACACTAGCCTTTCAGGAAGATGTCTATAGACATCAATCCCTCTTACTTCTTCCAATTCTTCCAAGTAGAGGTTTATTTCAGAGAATTCCTTGATATCACAGATGTATAATAGATCCTCCTTATTGACTGTAGGTTGGGATTTGGTTAAGGTCTTGGATCTAAGAGTCACATGCTTCACTTTCTTGATTGCTCTGGTCTTTGTTTTCTTTAGCTTGTTGAAGATTGGAATATTAGTTCAGGAATTGGCAAACTATTACAGTCTACTGGCTCTTCCTTTGGAATTATGGGCTCACCATGAATGTCCCTTATTGGATCCACCACCTTGAATTCTTCAAATACCATTGTGGGTTTTGATGTCTGAGTTGAAGTTGTAGACTTTTTGGGAATGTAGTCTTCCATTCCTCATCACTGAAGTCCAATTTTTTTTAGAGTGGAGCTTGTATCTGAATCTTCTTTTCTATTGTGGTTCATCTTGCACTTTCTGATCTTGAGGTTCAGCAATTACAGATGGTTGTGCAGAAATCTCAGTTGCAGTCTTTATAGCTTAAAGTTTGGCCAAGATAGCAGCTTGCTCCTTCTTTTATTTGAGCTTCTTAGCATCTAAGGCAGCCTGCTTCTTTTCTTTCCTAATTCTTTCCTTCTCTTCCTTCTTAGCTTCTACAAACAAAGGGTGTCCAGCCACCACACAAATTTCTTTACCATTTCTGTAGATTTTGGAAATTCTTCTTTTGAGTGCTGAATCAGTAGGATCCTTGAAAAATGTAATTGACCTAGCCAACAGTTTCTTCTCATCTGGCCTAGGTGTCTCATACATAATATCCTTAGGGTTTTTGTCTGAAAACATTGAGTAGTTTCTTTTAGGCTTCATGACCAGATTTGCTTTTGAAGATTTGATGCAAGTTGTTTGACCCTTTTCCAGATAATTTAAACTCATTTCATTCACAGAAATGTGCTTGACTTGAGAGTGAAGATTAAAGACTTTGTCTGGTTTCTGAATTGGTCCAAATTTCTGTTGAATTTCTGCATCTATTTTCCTCCATTTTTCTTTTAATTTCTACTCAGCTGCTGCTACATCAATCTTTAGCAGTTTGTCATTTGATTCCAGTTTTGCTGCTATCAGATTGATGATGTCAATGTTGTCCATGGCTGTGGCTTTGTGAAAGCAATTGTTGGCACAATTACTTTGCTGACTTGGATGTTGAGCTGTTTCTCCCCCTCACTTGATGAACCTTTCTCCCCATTTTTGTTAGCATCAAGTTGGAGAGTGGAAGGGAGTTGAGCAGTCAACAACTGTTGGAGTAGAGCAGTCTGATTTTCCTGATTAGCAAGTATCTTGGCCATTGACTTCTCCACATTAGATAATCTAGAGTTCATGGCCTCAACCTTTCTATTGAGATCAGCTTCCTTCCTTAGCTTCTGAGCTATCTCAGTCATGATGGTTCCAGGAAGTCTAGCATCCAACCTTGCTATGAAATCCTGCTTTACTTCAGAAACTTCTTGCTTGATTTCATCCACACTTTGACTGTGTTGGAGAGCTTGAATATTATGCAGCTGAAGAGCTTCAAGATGTGCTCTAAGTAGCCTCTTTGTGCTGGCATTTATGGATGCTTGAATGGTTGTTTGGGTGTCAAAAATTAGCTTAAATAGTGTTGATTGGAGATATGAGTAGGAACATTCTTTTGTTAGCATACAGGAAGGAACATCTACATCTCCCCTTATGCTCATGCTATCTTCCTCATCATCTCCACCAGCATCCCCAAATGAGTCTTCAGTCAGTTCAAAATCACTGCCAGTAGTTGAAAGCATAGTAGTGATTGCATCCTTTGCTCTTTGCAGAGATTGAGT
The DNA here is from genome assembly GCF_009905375.1 of Apium graveolens. Lineage (NCBI taxonomy): Eukaryota > Viridiplantae > Streptophyta > Magnoliopsida > Apiales > Apiaceae > Apium > Apium graveolens. Next base: position 177,440,839 of record NC_133656.1, on the reverse strand, counting down.
AGTGTGCACTAAGTTAAGCATCTTTTCAGCCTCCTCATTGCCCTGTACAGCTAGAGTTTGATAAGATGTAGCAGGATGAGTAAATGTCTCAGTATCTAGGGAAATAGAATCTATGACAGCTTGATATTCTTGCTGAAATAGTCTCTTTCTTTCTGCATCATTGACATTCATTGTCTCACTAGCAATGATGTCCATCCTTATCTTTCCAGTACCTGCCTTTCTCTCATGATCTCTCTGTTTTTGCATCAAGGGCTCCCCTTGGCTTCCCACCCTCACACCCTCACCTTCACCATCTATGGTGGGACTCCCCTTACTCACTTTTGTCAGTCTTGAAGAAATGGACTGTATAGGTTCACTCATTTTCTCTTCTTTTTCCTGGGAGCAACCCAACCTCTCACTCAGTTTACTCCCTTTCCTCAGTCCTAAGAGTGATTGTACTACTACTATGTCCTCTGCACTTGTTATAATTGAAGAAATTTGAAGTTGTGCAGAGACTTCCGACGGATGATAAATATCCATCGGGATAGTAGTTTGGCTATCCGACGGATGACTGCTGTTAGGCTCATCCACCGGGATATAATCACTACTCGACGGATGAAGAATATCCACCGGGATAGAAGAAATGAATGAGTTTGGAGTGGAGACTATTGTATTGTATGTGGATGACATACTTCTTATAGGAAATGATATACCGATGCTACAATCAGTCAAAGTATGGCTATCAAAGAACTTCACCATGAAGGACTTAGGAGAAACATCCTACATTCTCGATATGAAGATCTATAGAGATAGATCTAGAAGAATGATAGATCTTACCCAGGATACATACATCCAGAAAGTGCTTAAAAGGTTTAGCATGGAAAACTCCAAAAGAGGTCTCATACCGATGAGCCATGGAGTGTCCCTTTCCGAAAAAAATGTCTCCTAAGACACCTGAGGAAAGAGAGCGTATGAGTAAGATTCCTTTTGCTTCAGCAATAGGATCTATCATGTACGCGATGTTGTGTACAAGGCCTGATGTTGCTTATTCAATTAGTGTGACGAGCAGATGTCAGTCCAATCCAGGTGAAGACCACTGGAAAGCAGTGAAAAACATCCTTAAGTACTTGCGAAGGACTCAGGACATTTTTCTTGCTTTTGGTGGTGAATCTAAGTTGAAAATAGAGGAAATGTCAACGTCGAGAGAGTTGACACACATAACAACGTAGCAGACCCACTCACAAAGCCACTTTCTCAAAGTCACTTTGATCGTCATAAAGACAAGATGGGTATTAGATACCAGAGTGATTGGCTTTAGTACAAGTGGGAGATTGAAAGAGATATGTTCTAAGTCCAATCATGTATGAGGATTTAGGAATAACTTTTATGTAATCAGTTTTGATTTCATTGATATTAATAAAAGACTTGTTTTGTTTTTATTGCGGGCTCTATCTATTTAAATGTTTAAATAAGATATACCACAGTTTAGAGTAAAGCTTTTTATGGATTGTGATGAGATCATAATAATGAGACCTAAAAGATGATAACTCTAAACTTAAATAGTTCCTGGTCGTAGGATTACTAACTGGTAATTAATAATCCGCAAAGATCGGTACATACTATGTTTGCTTCATTATGAAGGATGTCTGTTCTCATAGACATTTGTGTGGTGACACTATAGCTAGTATGTAGGTGCTTCTTATAGAATAAGTTCACTGAACATTACTCACACAGCTGAACAACTGATGTAGTTCACTCACGTGTCAGCAGTTGTTCACATAGTGATAGTTGTACAAGTATCCTTAGACTTGAGGTCATCATAGTCATCTTGTGTACACTGAACTATGCTTTGGTTTAGTTCTTAGTCTCAAGGGACAATTATAAGGGCTCTACTGGGTATAGGAATTTGTACACGAAGATAGTGTATGATCAATAAAGGATCTACCCCTTCCAGTGTAGGAAGAGAATGTTCAATGCTGATCCACTTATGTTAGTTCAGGAATCTCTGGCCAGAGTGAATGAAATTAGAAAGGAGTTTCTAATTTACATTAAATAGAACTGAGCATAGTGAATGGGAAAGCAAGTGATTAAATAAGATAGGCTTGACACAAGTTACATGCCTTGTATTTAATCGTGACATTGCCGGGTAGAAGGAATTAATTGTACGGTAACTACTCACTGAATAGGTTCTTGGTATTATATGCAGTGAATTCGTATTATCCGGATAGTCGCGATATGCTGAGAAGTATCCCTCACGATGTAGAATAAATATGATTAATTAATTAATCATATTTAATGAATTAGAGAATTTATATAAATAATGATAAAATAGTTTTATTATTATTTATTTCTACTACCGGCTTAATATTGAACCTACAGGGTCACACCATAAAAGAGAATGATTTAATGGTGGAGGAATTAATTAATAATGGCTGATAATTATTTATTTATGAAATAAATAATTAATTGGAAAATTTAATAATTGATAAATGAGATTTAATTGATTATAAATTAATTAAGAAAAGGTTCTTAATATTATTAATTAAGAATTTAATTTTTGGAAATTAAATCAAGAGAGAGAATTATTTCTAAAGTGTTTAGAAAAAGGATTAATACTTAAAAGGTGTTTTAATTATTAATGAGAATAATAAAGGGTTAATAATTATAATATTTTATGGGAAAATTTTCCGCTGAAAATTTTGCCTATAAATATACTATTATTAACCCTATTTTTGCCAAAAACCTAAAAATTTTACAAAACCCTAATTCTCTCCACATGCTCCTTCTCCATTACATCGTTTTCTTGGTGGATACCGGTGGAGTGCTTCACACTTGAGGAGCAGCTGCTAAGGATCTCCGTTCATTGTTCTTGGATCGCTATTAAAGACCTCCATCATTCCATTAACGTAAAGCTTCTTAAGGTAAACATACTGAACTACGAATAAAATATTATTTTTTCGCATGGATCCTGCGGAGGGTTTCGGTTTTTTTTTTTAAGATTAAATTTACGTTTTCGCTACGTTTATGTGCTAAAAGCCCTTCAATGGCATCAGAGCTACTTGCGAAAAGTTTTTAATTCGTTTATGTGTTTAACTGTTTTCGATATATGAGCATGTACGTGATTCGCCATGATTTGATGATTGATATAATATGCTTATATATGTATGGTTTTGAATATATGATATTCATGTGAGTTGTATATGTTGGATTTTAATCGCATCGGGGCATGGCAAAACACTTTCGCACATATAAAATCCAAATAAAAGCATACAGATCATGAATAAAAATTCGAGGGATCAAATCTAACCTTTAAAATTAATTCGAAGACAATGATCAGAGATCCTTAGCAGTTGCTCCTCAAGTGTGAAGCACTCCACCGGTATCCACCAAGAAAACGATGTTAAGGAGGAGGAAGGAGGTGGAGAGAATTGGGTTTTCCAAACTTTTTGGGTTTTGGGGTTCAAAAAAAAATAGGGTCTATAATAGTATATTTATAGGCAAAATTTTCAGCTGAAATTTTCCCATAAATATTATTATTATTATCCCATTTATTATTCTCATTAATAATTAAAACACCTTTTAATTATTAATCCTTTTTCTAAACACTTTAGAAATAATTCTCTCTCTTGATTTAATTTCCAAAAATTAAATCCTTTAATTAATAATATTAAGAACTTTTCTTAATTACTTTATAATCAATTAAATCTCATTTAATTAATTATTAAATTTGCCAATTAATTATTTATTTCTCAAATAAATAATTATTAGCCATTATTAATTAATTCCTCCATCATTAAATCATTCTCTTTTTATGGTGTGACCCTGTAGGTTCAATATTAAGCCGGTAGTAAAAATAAATAATAATAAAACTATTTTATCATTATTTATATAAATTCTCTAATTTATTAAATATGATTAATTAATTAATCACATTTATTCTACATCGTGAGGGATACTTCTCAGAATATCGCGACTATCCGGATAATATGAATTCACTGCTTATAATACCAAGAACCTATTCAGTGAATAGTTACCGTATAATAAACTCCTTCTACCCTACAATGTCTCGATTAAATACAAGGCATGGATCTCGTGTCAAGCCTATCTAATTTAATCACTTGCTTACCATTTACTATGCGTAGTTCTATGCAAATTAGAAACTCCTTTCTAATTTCATTTACTCTGGCCAGAGATTCCTGAACTAGCATAAGTGGATCAGCCTTGAACATTCGCTTCTTTCACCGGAAGGGGTAGATCCTTTATTGATCATACACTATTTTCATGTACAAATTCCTATACCCAGTAGAGCCCTAATAATTGTCCCTGAAGACTAAGAACTAAACCAAAGCATAGTTCAGTGTACACAAGATGACTATGATGACCTCAAGTCTAAGGATACTTGTACAACTATCACTATGTGAACAACTGCTGACACGTGAGTGAACTCCATCAGTTGTTCAGCTGTGCGAGTCATGTTCAGTGAACTTATTCCATAATAAGCACCTACATACTAGCTATAGTGTCACCACACAAATGTCTATGAGAACAGACATCCTTCATAATGAAGCAAGCATAGTATGTACCGATCTTTGCGGATTATTAATTACTAGTTAGTAATCCTATGATCAGGAACTATTTAAGTTTAGAGTTATCATCTTTTAGGTCTCTAAACTATGGTATATCTTATTTAAACACTTAAATAGATAGAGCCCATAATAAAAACAAAACAAGTCTTTTATTAATATCAATGAAATCAAAACAGATTACACAGGAAGTTATTCCTAAATCCTAATACATGATTGGACTTAGGACATATTCCTTTCAGTATAATCATAAGATGATTATGTAATCTGTATATATACTGATATATACATGATTTATGTTTGTTCTAATTATGAGAATCATATTAGATACGGATTCTGAATTGGCTGCTGGAGATTTGCTGAAATCTGGGTATGGTGTCCGATTTACGCAAACGAATACCCTATTCCATAGGTAAACGAGAGTCTGAACAAAACTGATAGCATTAGCTATCATCGAATCGTCTGTAAGGCGTTTGACGTCAGTTACTGCCCGTAAACAGTGATTCTTGTTTTTCTGATTTGATTCTGTTTTTTTCTGATTTTTGTCATATTTTCTTTTTATGATTAGATCATGGATAATATGATATGTTAAGATCAGATTATGTGTTTTAACATGCTTTTATGTGGTGTATGAGCATGGTGGATGGTTATGACCTTTCGACCTTAGTGTAATGGTTTTGGTTTTGGTTTTAAATACGACTTGCATGTCGTCAATCTTTGTAATCATAAATCTCGAATGTAACTCGAGTTATTCTTGTAAGTTCATTAGATTAGTTTTACTTTCAATCATGTAATGTAATTGAAGACTCAAGAAGGCTATCCAATGGAGGTGATGCAAAGAAGAAGACGAGGCATACAAGAAGTCTAACCAAAGAAGAAGACTTATGTAATAGGTAGTTGTATTTATTTTCATCACCATATTAGATTGACCTTGATCTTTATCATGAGCTTGATAAAGATCACATAGGATGAGGCCATAACCAAATACATTTACTTTATTGCACTTTACATTTACTTGTTTATTTAATTTTATATATGAGATATATGCCTATGTTTACCATGCGATGATAGATTTAGGTGAACTTAAATCAATATAAGGCGTGCTCTAGAAAATCTAGAATAGGAATCGTTTCTTGCCTTAACAATAAATATTATGAATACGATCATGAGATTCTTGTGTTTATGAAACACGTAATTGAATATGAATTTTCAATATTGAGAGAAAGGATGATTCTGTCAACAACAGATTTCTATCTGTAAGAAAGGGTTATTAAGTGACGTCTTTTGACAATGCTCCACCCGATCTGGGAATCATCTGATTATCGATTATTGATTTGAAATATTTAATTTAAAAGGAAGAATCTCTTTATAATATGATTATGATTGTAACGTAATATAATCCCTCTAAAATTAAATAATATCAAGTAGTAATTGGCCAATGACACAACGGGATTGTGTCGGTCAAAGCCTTCCAACATGGTAGAAAGTAGTTCTTATTTTTGAATCATTGTCGTTTCGTGCTACAGCCGAGGGCTTTGATTTCGAAATAAGAAATACTTTTCTATTACATAGAGATGTGTACAGTGAATTAAAATCTAAAGGTCGGTACGTGCTACAGCCATGGGCCGTTGGAGACTGATTCAATTATACGAAATGTTGGGTTAGACTTGACTTAGAATATTGAGTTTGTCATGCCACAGCCGTGACTCAATTATTCAAGAGGCTAAAGTTATATTAGGGAATAACATAAGATGTAATTGACAAGAGTTGTCTACCTATTGAACATCACATGACGTTTCGTGCCACAGCCGAGGTTGTGTGATGGAATGTAAGATCCCTATTCCCACTAGCATTATGAATGCTTAATTTTTACTTAGGGGGTTGAATAAATTAGATAAACTAGTGGGAGACACTTATGAATAAAGATCCAATTCATATAGTATTTTGAAATGAAATTGAATATTTGCTAAGTGTTGTTATGTGTTTATCATTTACAGATTTACTATATTCGTTATGTCTTCTGCACTATCACTCCGGAGCATACTAGATGCTCACAAGTTGACTGGTCCTAATTTAGCTGTTTGTTTTCACTGTAACAAGTTGGGGCACTGGAAGAGGAACTGCGAGGTTTACCTTGCAGAATTGAAGAAGAAGAAGGGTAGTAAGACTACCGCTTCTGATTCAGGCATGTTCATGATCGAAGTTAATATGTCACTAGGTCAAATTTCTACTTGGGTATTAGATACCGCTTGTGGTTCTCATATTTGCAATTCGTTGCAAGGACTAAAGGGAAGTAGGACTCTTGAAAAAGATGAGGTTATTCTACGTATGGGCAATGGAGCAAGGGTTGCGGCCATATCTGTAGGATCATTTAGTTTACATATGCCTACGGGCAAGACTATTATTTTGAATAATTGTTATTACGTTCCCTCTATTGTGAGGAATATTGTTTCTATTCCTATGTTGGATGTGGATGGTTTTTCATTTATTAATAAAAATAATGAATGTTCTATCCTTAGAGATAATGTTTTTTTTTGGACGTGGCATTTTAAATAATGGTCTGTATGTATGTGACGTAGAGCATGATTTACTTCATATTGAACAAACTAATAAAAGAAAATGAGATGATGAAAATCTGACCTATTTATGGCACTGTAGGCTAGGTCATATTAGTGAAAATAGACTGCGGACATTGCATAAGGAAGGGTTACTTGATCCCTTTGATTTTGAATCATATCCTACATGCGAGTCTTGTCTATTGGGTAAAATGACCAAATCTCCATTTAGTGGACATGGAGAGAGGGCTGCAGATTTGCTAGGATTGGTACACACAGATGTATATGGACCAATGTCTACGCAAGCCATGGGTGGATTTTCATACTTCATTGCTTTCATAGATGATCGATCTAGATTCAGATATGTGTATTTGATGAAACACAAGTCTGAAGTCTTTGAAAAGTTCAAAGAATATAAACATGAAGTGGAGAAACAAACCAAACACAGTATTATAACTCTTCGATCAGATCGAGGCGGTGAATACTTGAATGGAGAGTTTCTAGATTATCTCAAAGAAAATGGTATAGTCTCACAGTGGACTCCTCCATATACTCCACAGTTAAATGGGGTATCTGAAAGGAGAAATCGAACTTTGTTAGACATGGTTTGGTCCATGATGAGCTATGCAAATCTTTCAGTATTCCTATGGGGTTATGCATTGGAAACCTCAACATATTTACTGAATAAGGTGCCTTCCAAATCTGTTCCTCAAACACCATATGAGATATGGAAAAAAAGGAAACTGAGTCTTAAACACGTTAGGATTTGGGGATGTCCAGCTTATATCCAGAAAGTTGACCCAGATAAGCTAGAATCTCGTTCCGTAAAATGTAATTTTATGGGATATCCTAAAGAGACTTTGGGGTATTACTTTTACACCAATCATCGGGTGTTTGTCTCCAGACATGCTACCTTCTTGGAAAAGGAGTTTATCCTTGAAGGAAACAGTGGGAGCAAAATTGAACTTGATGAAGTTCAAGAAGCACAAACTACTACGGATCAAGTGGAAACACCTATTCAGACTGAACAACCTTCTGTGGAACAACCCATTCATAGGACAGGGAGAGTGTCTCGCCAACCTTAGAGGTATTATGGCCTTGTCATTGAGAATGACAATGAGTTGTCAATCATTGATGATGACAACCCTGTGACCTATAATGAGGCTATGAGTAGTGTTGACTCATAGAAATGGCATAGTGCCATGAAATCCGAAATGGAATCTATGTATACCAACCAAGTATGGACTCTGGTTGAGGCGCCTGAAGGTGTTAAGCCTATTGGGTGCAAGTGGGTATATAAAAGAAAGATTGGAGCAGATGGCCAGGTGGAGACCTATAAGGACAGGCTCGTGGCAAATGGATTCAAACAAAGGTAAGGGATTGACTTTGACGAAACTTTTTCGCCTGTAGCCCTGTTAAAATCAATTCAGATTTTACTTGTGATTGTTGCTTACTACGATTATGACATCTGGCAAATAGACGTGAAAATGGCCTTCCTCAATGGGGAACTTGAGGAGGAAGTGTATATGACACAGCCAGAGGGTTTTCTTTCCAAGGGAAATGAACACCTAGTGTGTAAGCTGCTGCGAACCATATATGGTTTAAGGCAAGCTTCTCGTAGATGGAACATCCATTTTGATGAGACAGTCAAAGAGTTTGGTTTTATCAAAAACATAGATGAACCATGTGTCTACAAGAAGGTTAGTGGGAGTGCGGTAACATTTCTTGTATTGTATGTGGATGACATACTTCTTATAGGAAATGATATACCGATGCTACAATCAGTCAAAGTATGGCTATCAAAGAACTTCACCATGAAGGACTTAGGAGAAACATCCTACATTCTCGGTATGAAGATCTATAGAGATAGATCTAGAAGAATGATAGGTCTTACCCAGGGTACATACATCCAGAAAGTGCTTAAAAGATTTAACATGGAAAACTCCAAAAGAGGTCTCATACCGATGAGCCATGGAGTGTCCCTTTCTGAAAAAAATGTCTCCAAAGACACCTGAGGAAAGAGAGTGTATGAGTAAGATTCCTTATGCTTCAACAATATGAACTATCATGTACGCGATGTTGTGTACAATGCCTGATGTTGCTTATTCAATTAGTGTGACGAGCAGATATCAGTCCAATCCAGGTGAAGACTACTGGAAAGCAGTGAAAAACATCCTTAAGTACTTGCGAAGGACTCAGGACATTTTTCTTGTTTTTGGTGGTGAATCTGAGTTGAAAATAGAGGAGATGTCAACGTCGAGAGAGTTGACACACAGAACAACGTAGCAGACCCACTCACAAAGCCACTTTCTCAGAGTCACTTTGATCGTCATAAAGACAAGATGGGTATTAGATACCAGAGTGGTTGGCTTTAGTACAAGTGGGAGATTGAAAGAGATATGTCCTAAGTCCAATCATGTATGAGGATTTAGGAATAACTTTTATGTAATATGTTTTGATTTCATTGATATTAATAAAAGACTTGTTTTGTTTTTATTACGGGCTCTATCTATTTAAATGTTTAAATAAGATATACCACAGTTTAGAGTAAAGCTTTTTATGGATTGTGATGAGATCATAATAATGAGACCTAAAAGATGATAACTCTAAACTTAAATAGTTCCTGGTCGTAGGATTACTAACTGGTAATTAATGATCCGCAAAGATCGGTACATACTATGCTTGTTCATTATGAAGGATGTCTGTTCTCATAGACATTTGTTTGGTGACACTATAGCTAGTATGTAGGTGCTTATTATAGAATAAGTTCACTGAACATGACTCACACAGCTGAACAACTGATGGAGTTCACTCACGTATTAGCAGTTGTTCACATAGTGATAGTTGTACAAGTATCCTTAGACTTGAGGTCATCATAGTCATCTTATGTACACTGAACTATGCTTTGGTTTAGTTCTTAGTCTCAAAGGACAATTTTAAGGGCTCTACTGGGTATAGGAATTTGTACACAAAGATAGTGTATGATCAATAAAGGATCTACCCCTTCTAGTGTAGGAAGAGAATGTTCAATGCTGATCCACTTATGTTAGTTCAGGAATCTCTGGCCAGAGTGAATGAAATTAGAAAGGAGTTTTGAATTTACATTAAATAGAACTAATCATAGTGAATGGGAAAGCAAGTGATTAAATAAGATAGGCTTGACACAAGTTTCATGCCTTGTATTTAATCATGACATTGCAGGGTAGAAGGAATTAATTGTACGGTAACTACTCACTTAATAGGTTCTTGGTATTCTAAGCAGTGAATTCGTATTATCCGGATAGTCGCGATATGCTGAGAAGTATCCCTCACGATGTAGAATAAATATGATTAATTAATTAATCATATTTAATAAATTAGAGAATTTATATAATTAATGATAAAATAGTTTTATTATTATTTATTTCTACTACCGGCTTAATATTGAACCTACAGGGTCACACCATAAAAGAGAATGATTTAATGGTGGAGAAATTAATTAATAATGGCTGATAATTATGATAGGAATAAATAAATTATGATTAAATACTGCAAGGTGTGGGCTGCTAGGCCCAATAAAAAGATATATGATACTCAGACCGGAAAGGTTAAGCCTGATAGACCAGTTCAGGTCTGATAGAATAAAGAAGGCCCAAAAGCCCTGATTATTAATTAATTTTGTAATTAATTAATAAGGTAAAAATCAGCTATTGAGAAGAGTCCCGATAAGGATATAAATCCTTATATATTATCCTCAAGAGGATCTAAAAGGATAAGGAATCAGTTTCCTACTATTTAGGACTCCTAAGTCCATTCTAATTATGAGACTTGCCCACCAAGTCTCCTATACCAAGTCCAATTCAAGGACTCCCAACATCTATATAAGGGGCCTCACCCCACAGATCAGAACTACGTTTTTTTGGCTTGATTCTCTAATTCACAGAGATACGTAGGCATCTCGTAAAGGCAGATCGAGCCACGAAACACGAGAGCAGCCATTAAAGGCCTTGAGCTCCCGAATTTTAGTAATAAATACAGCAAATAATAACCTTAGTTTTTTATCCATAATATTTGGCGCCGTCTGTGGGAAAAGGAACAACAACCATGGCGAGAACACGGAGAACAACCAGCACTCTGGAGGAGGGAACACCATCAGGGACAACTCAGGTGATTTCGTCAACCGTGGAGATTCCTCCCCACTCAACTTATGCATCTACTCAAGCGGAGACCCAGATAAGGGCAACTCAATCTCAGCCACAAGGAACGACTCCCCCGACTATTCAAGGTACGAATCCTCGAGTTCAACAAGTACATATACATGTGAATTCTCGACCCGTCGGGTATGAATATTCAACTGTTGATATCACTAACCCCCCTTATGGGATGCCCCTTCACCCAGAGGTTGGAGGAAGCGGATATGCTGGGCGAAGCGAAGCACGAGGGCAGTCGCCCCCCTATATACGAGGTCTGGGTCCTATCCCTGAGGATCGGGAATTTTCTGGTCCTTACACTGAGAGAGACTCCGAATCTTCGGATGATGAAGTGGCCCCAAGAAGGAGGCGTCCTGGAAAAGAGCCAATGGCCGATGGAAGGCAACGCCCCCAAAGCACCCCAGGGGCGAATCCCCAAGAAGTGCAAGAAAGGATCAGGGCTCATGAGGCTGAAATCCAAAGGCTGAGGCGTGATTTGGAGGCTCACCAGGCCACCAGACCCCAGATACCTCCTAGGGGGAGAAATCCTCCTCCTGTCATAGACCTGGATGGTCCGGTAAGAAGAAGGGATGCTGTCCCAAGAACTGATCCAAGCAATCTCCTTCCCCTTGGAGATCCTGATGATCCAACTCCACCCTTCATAGAAGAGATAATGAATGCCCATATCTCAAGGAAATTCAAGATGCCCACTATCAAAGCCTATGATGGCGCGGGAGACCCCGCTAATCATGTTAGGACATTCTCTAATGCACTGCTGCTGCAACCCGTGAATGATGCTATAAAGTGTCGGGCCTTCCCTCAAACCCTGTCGGGTATGGCTCAAAGATGGTACAGTCTCCTGCCCCCAAATTCTATTGGATCGTTCAGAAAATTAAGCCAGGCTTTTATTAAGCAATTCATCAGTGGAAGAGTCCATGAGAAAAGTTCAGCATCTCTTATGAGTCTTGTGCAGGGAGCTAAGGAATCCTTAAGAGATTACCTAAATCGTTTTACAAAGGAGGCTTTAAAATTCCCAGACCTTGATGATAAGGTAGCCATGATAGCACTGCAACAAGGAACCAGGGATGAGTTTTTCAAGATGTCCTTGGCCAAACGTCCCCCTGAAAACATGTTGCAACTCCAAGAGAGGGCATGGAAGTATATCAAGGTTGAAGAAAGCATGAGGAATACCGTAGTAAGTAATGAGCCCACTGGAGGCAAGAAGCGAAAAACTGATCTGGAGTATATCGCTAAGGACAAATATCCTAGAACCGAACAAAACCCTGATTCAACCCCCAAGAAGGGAGGACCTGGGCAAAAGTTCACTGAATACGCTAAGCTGAGTGCTCCTAGAAGTCAGATTTTGATGGAGATTAAGAAAGATAGAGATATTCGCTGGCCTAAGCCCTTGAAGGCTGATCCCGCCAAGCTAGATAAGAGCAAATATTGTAGGTTTCACAAGGATGTTGGCCATGACACCGATGAGGGTAGGCAATTGAAAGATGAAATTGAGTTTTTGATTCAAAAAGGAAGATTGAACAAGTATACTGGAGATGGAGGGGACAGAAACAATAATGGAAGGAAGAACTTTGAAGATCGTAGGAGGGACCAAGACGATCAGGGGCGGAATCCCCAACCTAGATGGCCGGTTATAAATGCAATTTTTGGAGGACCGTGACGCCCTCGAGAGCCTGTGATAAACACAATCTTTGGAGGTCCAACTGCTGCTGGATTGTCCAAAAATTCCAGAAAGGCATATACGAGGGAGGTTATGCATATTGTTGGAGAAGCCCCGAAGAGGGCCAGGACAGAAGTAACATTGGCTTTTGATGATTCTGACCTAGAGGGCATGAAGTTTCCCCATGACGACCCGCTGGTCATAACACCGATAATAGGAAATAGCCCGGTTAAGAGGGTCCTTGTGGATAATGGTGCTTCTGTGGATATCTTGCTCCACGACACCTTTCTAAGGATGGGGTATAACGACTCCCAGTTGACACCCACCGACATGCCGATATATGGATTTGCTGGAGTAGAATGTCCTGTGGAAGGGATAATCAAATTGCCAACCACCATAGGTACGGAGCCAAGGCAAGCAACGCAGATGCTGAATTTCGTGGTGGTAAAGGCTAGTTCAACTTATAATGCTATCATGGGGAGAACAGGGATACATGCCTTCAAGGCAGTCCCCTCTTCCTACCATTCAGTCATTAAGTTTCCCACCCGAAACGGGATTGGAGAAGAAAGAGGAGATCAAAAAATGGCTAGAAGCTGTTATGTGGCCTCTTTGAGGGCAAATGGAGTCGGGGGGCAGGTTCTTCCTATTGAAGATATGGATGTTCGAGAAAATGATGAGAATAGAGGAAGGCCAGCAGAAGAATTGGTTTCGGTTCCTTTAGACCCCAAAAATCCTGAGAGGATGACTTTCATTGGAGCCACATTAGAGGAGCCCCTTAAAGGGAAGTTAGTGAAATTTTTGCAAGAAAATAGTGATGTGTTTGCATGGTCAGCAGCTGATATGCCAGGCATAGACCCGGAGTTAATTACTCACAAGCTAAACGTGGATCCAAGCCGGAAGACAGTGAAACAAAAGAAAAGAAATTTTGCCCCGGAAAGACAAGAGGCTATAAAACAGGAAGTAGAAAAGCTCTTAGAGGCTGGTTTTATTGAGGAGATTCAATTTCTGGAGTGGTTAGCAAACCCTGTAATGGTGAAGAAGGCTAATGGAAAGTGGAGGATGTGTATAGATTTCACTGATCTGAATGATGCATGCCCCAAAGACTGTTTCCCGCTGCCTAGAATTGATACTTTGATTGACGCCACTGCTTGACATGAGATGCTGAGTTTCATGGATGGATTTAGCGGATACAATCAGATCAAAATGCATAAGGATGACATTCCAAAGGTATCATTTATCACTGACTTTGGTGTTTATTGTTATCTTGTTATGGCGTTTGGTCTCAAGAATGCAGGAGCCACCTATCAGAGGTTGGTGAATAAAATTTTTAATGATCTTATTGGGAAGACTATGGAAGTCTATGTTGATGACATGCTAGTCAAGAGTCTAGTAAAGACTGATCATATAACCCATTTGAGGGAAGCTTTTGAGGTCCTAAGGTACCACAAGATGATGTTGAATCCAACGAAGTGTGCTTTCGGAGTAGGATCTGGAAAATTCTTGGGGTTGATGGTCTCAAAGAGGGAAATTGAGGCGAACCCCGATAAAATAAAGGCAATCCTGGATATGGAACCACTAAAAACTGTCAAGGATGTACAGAAGCTCACAGGAAGGGTTGCGGTGCTAGGACGATTCATCTCCAAGTCAGGAGATAAGTGCTTGTCATTCTTCAAATCATTAAAGAACATTAAAGACTTTGTATGGAGTGAGGAAAATCAGAAGGCATTTGAAGAGTTACAGAAGTATATGGGCCAGGCCCCGTTGTTGGCCAAGCCAGTTCTGAGTGAAGTTTTATCCTTGTACTTGGCTGTTTCAGAGAGCGCCTTGAGCGCGGTGTTGGTTAAGGAGGAACTGAAAGTCCAGAAACCCGTATACTATGTCAGCAAAATCTTGCATGGTGCAGAGTTGAATTATTCAACTATTGAGAAATTCGCTTTAGCCTTGGTAATGGCTTCAAGAAAACTGCGTCCTTATTTTCAAGCTCACCAGATTGAAGTGCTAACAAATCAGCCACTGAGAAACATCATTCACAGTCCCAAGGCAAGTGGGAGACTGATTAAGTGGGCAATAGAGTTGGGAGAGTTCGATCTCAAGTATAAGCCACGTACGGCCATAAAAGCCCAAGCACTAGCTGACTTCGTGGTGGAATGTACCATACCCAACCAAGAAGTTGGGGGGCAGGAAGATACCATACCTCAAGACAAGGGAGTCGACAATGGGGACAAGGAGAAAGAATATTGGGTTCTCTATTTTGATGGAGCATCAAAAACAAATTCCAGTGGAGCAGGGTTGGTTTTGCAAAGCCCTGATGGATTCTTAATTGAGTATGCTATGAAGCTAGACTTCCCAACCACAAACAATGAGGCAGAGTATGAAGCCCTGATTGCTGGCCTTGGTCTAGCTGGGACACTTAGGGTCAAAAACTTAAAGGTCCGTGGAGACTCGAAGCTGATTATATCCCAGGTAAAGGGAGAATTTGAGGCAAGAGATGATACGATGGCTAAGTATGTTCGCCTAGTAAGGGTTGTGATGACCCAATTTAATGAATGCCATATTGAACACATTCCAAGGGAAGAAAATGCTAAAGCAGATGCGCTATCAAAGTTTGCTTCATCTAAGATTAAAGAGAGTTTAGGAAGTGTGTACTTCCGTATTTTGAAGACACGAAGCATAGATGTTAAGCTTGTAGCTCCCATAGGCTTGGGGACGTCATGGATTGATTCCATCAAGGCTCACATTCAGACCGGTTGGTTGCCAAGTGATGCAACTGAGGCACGAAAGTTAACTATTCGAGCACTAAGATACTCCTTGATAGATGGAATTCTATATAAGAGATCTTTCGTGGTTCCTTACTTGAGGTGTCTCAGGCCCGACGAGGCACGCTTGGCTCTTGAGGAAGTGCATGAAGGTATTTGTGGGCAACACTTGGGGGGCAGGGCCTTGGCTCATAAGATAACCCGTTTAGGCTTCTATTGGCCAGAAATGATGGCTGATGCCAAAGAATATGTGAAGAAGTGTGATCGCTGTCAGAAGCATGCACCAGTTGTTAGACAACCCCCCGAGATGCTAACCTCTATCAACTCACCTATTCCCTTTGCCATGTGGGGGATGGATATTCTAGGGCCTTTTCCTATGGCCACGGCACAAAGGAAATTTTTGATTGTAGCCATTGATTATTTCACCAAGTGGATCGAAGCCAAACCCTTAGCCAAAATCACAACTAAGCAGGTTGCACAATTCCTGTGGGAAAACATTATGTGCCGATATGGAATTCCCCGTATCCTCGTCACTGACAATGGAGCACAATTCAACAATGAGGAATTCAAGAAGTATTGTGAAGAAAATGAAATTGAGTTACGATTCACCTCTGTGGCTCACCCGCAAGCCAATGGGCAAGCAGAGGTAGCAAATCGAATAATCCTGCATGGACTAAAGAAGAGGATCGAGAAGTCGAGAAATAATTGGGTGGATGAAATACTTCCAATATTATGGGCCTACAGGACTACCTGTAGAGTCACGACAAGAGCAACCCCCTTCATGTTGGCATATGGGGCAGAAGCAGTAGTTCCAGTAGAGATATCACATTCCTCTCCAAGGATTCAAGCTTTCAATTCAGAAGAAAATGAGGAAGGGCAGAGGTTAGCCCTGGATTTAATCGATGAAGTGCGAGATAAAGCACATGCAAAGATAGTAGAATATCAGAAAAAGGCTTCATTCTACTACAACCTAAGGGTTAAAGAGAGGTTTTTCAAACAAGGTGACCTAGTCTTGAGATAAATAGAGGCTTCTGGTGTCGGACAGAAAGGAAAGCTTGCCCCAAATTGGGAAGGGCCGTATAGAGTCAAGAGCGTTCAGGGTAGAGGAACCTACAAGCTGGAGACTATGGATGGTTTTGAAGTCCCGAGAACCTGGCACGCACAAAACCTGAAGGTTTACTACGTGTAAGATGGTCGAAGTACGATTCTCACTTGTCATTATGACAAGTAGGTTTAAAAGCACCTTGAAGCTTTGTTTGCATAGGATTTTTATTTTTTAGCTATTATAGATCAGGGTCGAACCCACATTATGTAAGGTTTTGGAAAACCAGACTTGAAATTGAAGAGTTCAAAATTATTTCAACCTATGGATGTTTGAGTTGTGATAATACTTGTGTGGCCCATTAAGCCAAGTTTGAATATTAAAGTATCGGAAAAATGAAGGAGAGAATGCAAATAAGGAAAGTAGCATATAAAATAGCCCCGGAGGGTAATAAGTTTTAATACAAATAAAAGTCCAGACATAAGTTAAGGATAAAATTACAGAATAGAAAAACTACTCCTCCATGCGGGAGCCTTCATTCTCTTTCTCCTTATCAGCGCCTTCAGCGTCCTTCGCAGGAGAAGCGGGAGGAGAAGCAGTGTTAGGATCCAAGATGCGATCATTTGGCTGAGGGGAGTTGAAGAGGGCGTCTATGCTGTCCTCTGACTCAGCCTACTCAGGACTTATAAAGTCCTTAGGGTCGACTAAGCCCGGGTACTTCTCAGAAACCGTCTTCACGGCCGCATCCCATCCCTGAGTGAACTGTAGGGAATAAAGACCCTCATCATGAATCTCCATGAGGTTCTTAAACTTGTCAGAACCCATGTAGTCATCAATGAGCGTTTCCTTATCGCTCCTAAGTTTCACTAGCTCGGAATGAGCCTTATCCAGCTCCTCCTTCTTCGTGTCCAACTTCTTCTCCAGGACCTTGGCTCTCTCCTCCCACTTCTTCATCTCCTTCTCAAAATCATCAGAGTTACCCTTCCAGGATCTAGCCTGATGTAGGGCCTCCTGGAAATAGGTATTACTCTGCAAAGAAATATGTATGAGTTAGCACAAATTCATTGGGATACAAGAAAAGTTGAAATTCACAAAAGGAAGAGAAGAAAAAAGAAAATTACCGCAGCTTGGGCTTGAGAACCCAGAAGCTCAATAGTCTCGATATCACTCCCCGTAACAATGTCAGTGAAATCGTGGGGAGTGATGGAATGGTACGACCAATCCTTGGCATGTTTGGTGGATCCAACCACCGTATCGCTCCTCCTGAAGCCCCAGTTAGGCCTGAAGGAATGTGCCTTAAGTGGAGGATCCACATCGTCCCCCAGCTCGACCACCGGGACGTGGGGCTTAAGGAAAGAAGGACTGTCAGGTTTGCTCCTGGGGTCCCTGTTTAACTTGGCCCTCTTCTGGCGGCCAGATTCCCCCTCCTTGGGCCTATTGACATTATTAATAGCCTCACAAGCTGAAAGGAAAAGTAGAAGGAATATTAAAATCCAGAAAAAAAGAAAAAGTGCGATTAAAGAGAAGGAAAAATAATTACGCAGGTATAAATTTACCCTTATCACTGGCCTGGGAGAGACCAACTTTCTTCAAGGAAAACTCCTCTAAAAGGGTCCAGGTGTCTGTTTTCCCATCATCTGAAATTACGGCTTGATAGGCCACCTCCTCCTCATCAGTTAATCTGATACTACCAGGACTACCATCTGATACTTTGCAAAATGGCCTACGGAAGAGTGTGGCCCAATCACCCCCAGCCCAGGTCAGCCTGACAAACTCATCCCTCCATTTAGGGTTGTTCTCGACTATAGAGTTACTATCAAAGATATGGGGAATTTTGGGCCGTTGGCGAATTAAAACCCAGCCCGGCTGACTCATGGAACTATTATAGAATTGGAAAACTTTTCTAAAGACGGCTACGGAAAGAGGGAAGCTATTCCTGAGACAAAGGACCATAAAACAGATAATGTTCCTCTAGGCGTTAGGAGGGAGTTGACAAGGGTTGATTTGTACATCGGCTAGTAAACGAGGAATAAATTCGTGGAATGGGAACCTAAGACCTGCGGTCAGGGCTCCTCGATAAATGAACAAGGTATCCCCCTCCCAATTACAAGTCCTATCCCCAGGGGCGGCTGGAGTGATTCTAAGGTGGGGTGGAAGTCTGTACAGGGTGTTCATAGACTCTATCCTACCATCTAACTCATGAAAAGTGTTACCATGATTATACGAATCTAACTCAGATAGAGAAGGATATTCATCACCTCTCGAGTTAATCATATCAATGAGGGAAGTATATGGAGATTGAATTTGAATATTTGTACCTCTCTTAGAGACATTCATCTTCTGCAAACGAGCCAGGTCACGGTCCGCCATTGATATGCTTCGGCTGAAGGCTTGAAACCCAGAAATACTTGAGAATGGTGGAGCTGCGGTGGCTTTGGTCGCCGGAAATCGCCTTCTCAAAGGGAGAACTCTAGAAAAAATTGTGAGAGAAAATGAGAAGTGGGAAGTGAAGTGAGGATTCTCACTCCACACTGCACTTATATAGGTGAAAAGCTCGGAATACGAGGCATTTTTAGGCCCATTTAGCCAGGCCCAACCTAGAGGCCCATCTACAAGAAGTATCAGGAACAATCTAGAAGCTCCTGTGGAATTTAAAAGGTCAAAAATCGACCAGAATCTTAAAATGGTTCGATTTCCCGATCGATGCAAAAGAGGATCCTGATCAATATCTTATTCGAACAGAAGGGAAGAAATCCCCTAAGATCGATCAGAGTCCTGATCGACACAGAAGAGAGTCCTGATCGATATTCCATTCGATCAAAATGGTCGAGAGCCACTTAATTCGATCAGAGTCCTGATCGAAATCGATCAGGAATCCTGGTCGATTAAGCCCGTGTAACAATCGACTAGGGTGTCACTTTGAAGGCCAATTCGGTCAGAATCCTGATCGAAATCGATCAGGAATCCTGTCGACCAGAGTGTAAGATCCTGAGCTAATTCGATCAGGATCCTGATCGATTTTGGCTGCATCCTGATCGATTTTGGCTGCATCCTGATCGATTTTGTCTGCATCCTGATCGATTTTGAATGCATTCTGATCGATTTTAAGCCAGAAAATTAAGGATAAGTCCCGGGAAATTAGGGAAAATCCAGAAAATTAAGGATAAATCCCAGAAAATTAGGGAAAAATCCAGAAATTAAAGGAAAAATCCCAGAAAATTAGGGGAAAATCCATAAATTAAAGAAATAATCCCAGAAAATTAGGGAAAATCCCAGAAATTAGGGAAAAATTCCTGGAATTAAGATAATTCCTGAATAAAAGGAAGATTCATTGTAAATGTATAGGTCGCTCCACACTTTACGCAAAAACGAAACCCTGTAAGGGAATAAACAGACTTAACTTCTGCGAAACCTAATCAATGTTTCCCAAAAGTTGGGGGGCAAATGATAGGAATAAATAAATTATGATTAAATACTGCAAGGTGTGGGCTGCTAGGCCCAATAAAAAGATATATGATACTCAGACCGGAAAGGTTAAGCTTGATAGACCAGATCAGGTCTGATGGAATAAAGAAGGCCCAAAAGCCCTGATTATTAATTAATTTCGTAATTAATTAATAAGGTAAAAATCAGCTATTGAGAAGAGTCCCGATAAGGATATAAATCCTTATAGATTATCCTCAAGGGGATCTAAAAGGATAAGGAATCAGTTTCCTACTATTTAGGACTCCTAAGTCCATTCTAATTATGAGACTTGCCCACCAAGTCTCCTATACCAAGTCCAATTCAAGGACTCCCAACATCTATATAAGGGGCCTCACCCCACAGATCAGAACTACATTTTTTGGCTTGATTCTCTAATTCACAGAGATACGTAGGCATCTCGTAAAGGCAGATCGAGCCACGAAACACGAGAGCAGCCATTTAAGGCCTTGAGCTCCCGAATTTTAGTAATAAATACAGCAAATAATAACCTTAGTTTTTTATCCATAACAAATTATTTATTTATGAAATAAATAATTAATTAGCAAATTTAATAATTGATAAATGAGATTTAATTGATTATTAATTAATTGAGAAAAGGTTCTTAATATTATTAATTAAGAATTTAATTTTTAGAAATTAAATTAAGAGAGAGAATTATTTCTAAAGTGTTTAGAAAAAGGATTAATAATTAAAAGGTGTTTTAATTATTAATGAGAATAATAAAGGGTTAATAATAATAATATTTTATGGGAAATTTTTCAGCTGAAAATTTTACCTATAAATATACTATTATAAACCCTATTTTTGCCAAAAAACCTAAAAATTTTACAAAACCCTAATTCTCTCCACCTCCTCATTCTCCATTACATCGTTTTCTTGGTGGATACCGGTGGAGTGCTTCACACTTGAGGAGCAGCTGCTAAGGATCTCCGTTCATCGTTCTTGGATCGCTATTAAAGACCTCCATCATTCCATTAACGTAAAGCTTCTTAAGGTAAACATACTGAACTATGAATTAAATATTATTTTTTCGCATGGATCGTGCGGAGGGTTTTGGTTTTTTTTTTTAAGATTAAATTTACGTTTTCGCTGCGTTTATGTGCTAAAAACCCTTCAGTTACCACATCACACAAATAGCTCCATTCCTTTCTAAGACCTAACCTTCCAATTTCACTTACCTTAGAAGTACGAAGTGCATAGCCCATAGAATTTAACATGTTAACTATATCAGTGTCTGTAACACCCCCAGATCCGGGGTCGGGGATCCGGGTCGTCACGGTCTTTCTTTCAACAATATCACTTCACTTAATTAATAATAAATAACCTTATGCTGTGACCCCACACTAACACACACCACAACCCGTTATAGTCTCAGAGATGAAATTTAAATAAGTACAAGTCTTTGAATCCACAATTTAACAGTTATTACAACCCAAAATGATTACTTGATAAATTTACAGTTAATTGCCATTATCTGCCACAAGTTATAATTATACATAATTGATTCTCAAAAGTAGATGGTCTGATCTACAATAGATCTACCTCTGCAGCTATAGCAGCTACAACATCAACGGGAAGACGCGGAACGCTTCCCACGCGCTTGCGCTGGGTCTGCTGGAGTCTGGCCATCTTTCCTAACTGTTGTTGTGTGATGAAAGAAGAAAGCAAGGGTGAGCAGCAAGCCCACCAAAATAATATGTATAAAGATTAACAATATATGAGCCTTCTCATAGCACTCATGAAAGTCTTGGTCAAAAGAAATGAACCAAGTTGATATCTTAATGCGATGAAGTCGCAAAATATTCAGTATATATATATACATATATACTTTTCAAAATATGGGAAGTCCTCTTCCATGCATAATATACACAGAGTTCCAGTGTATAACTGTATAAAAAAATATCGTTGCAAGGTGATCTCATATATCTAACCTTGTCTCAACGTTTTTCTGAAAATCTTTGTCATGCATAAGATAATCATTTACTAGATATAAGTTTAAAAGATGAAGTTATAAGGTACTCCAATATACTTATATCTTTCCCAAATACTACTTGAACTACCCCCGTTCAAGTTATAATCAGTTTCAAAGGTTCATCACATAGATGAGACTACAAGACAAGATTTGAATAGATTCAATCTTCGAAATATTTTGAAGGAAATGAAGTTATGATATACTTCATTAAGTCCCGATATATATATACACCTATATATATACATACGTTTCCTGAAAACCTCTGTCATGTAAAGTATGAACAGAATTGCAATATCCAATAAATTTGGAAAGGAAAGAATTTTGGCATAAACCAGGTATCTCGCTGATCAGGAAAAGATACCAATAAGTAACCTTTTCTACTAGTAGATGGACGAATTCCCCACTGGTCATCACCCTGGTCTCAATAGGACCTTATGCTGGACTGCCACTCAGCCACTTATGCATTTGATGGACTCCCACTGAGCCACTTACACTATCATGGACGCCCACTGAGCCCATGTTGCTTATGCCGACTCAATAGATGGACTTACTTCCCGAACATTGGGTAAGTAATCAATTCATTTATCAAAACTGCAACCTTGTTGCGAATATAAAATACACCATAGAGCCGGATCCCTCAGGTTTTGAGCGAGTATTTAAATCCCCTTAAAAAGGAAGATCTTAAATATAAAAATGAGTTTTGGGATCCGCTCTAACTTTTAAAAATCATTTTGAAGACTCGAAAACACTTTATAGAGTGTTTGGAGTAAAGCTGATTTAATGAAGTAAATCAGTCCCCAGAATATTTAGAAAATGACTGAATATTATTATTTAAATAATATTCCCATAAAGAATAATCTTTATAAAAATAATTGAAGTAGAAGTATTAAAACTTATACTTGAAACGAGTATTAAATAACCAAAGATATACTTATATGAAAGTACTATCTTTATTTGAATAATCGAAAATAAGTTTGATTATTGACACCTTATTCTTTAATAAAATAAGGAATATACCTCAGCAAATAATCGGAGTCATAGATCCTCAAATGAATATTCAAATAATATTCATTAAATAATATAAACTGAGTCATAAGCCCTCGAATGAATATTCAAATAATATTCAGATAAATAAATAAAAGGAGTCATAAGTCCTCGAATGAATATTCAAAATAATATTCATTAATAAAATAAAAGGAGTCATAAGTCCTCGAATGAATATTCAAAATAATATTCATTTAATATAAAGGAGTCATACGCCTTCGAATAATATTCGAAATAATATTCAATAATAAAATAAAGTTAAAGTTATCGAATAAACCTTATTCGATTAATAGTTTGGAAAACTATAATCATATATATATATAAATATATATATATATATCCATATCCATATATACAAAATCTACTCGGGATCCTCGACTCCCGGTTTTAGAAAATATTTTCACCTTTGGGTCCCTATACTAAGGGTATACGCAAATACCGCTTATCTCTAGCATAGGTATTATCAACTGAACCAACAGATATATATGGCAAGAATACGAAACAGGCATGCATATATATACCATATCAGCATGCTTCAATATATCGCAACATTTGCTAATAACAAATATGCATTTATCACAAGATCATGCATATATACATATACATCACAACAACAGTATAACGGGTAGAAAACTTGCCTGAGCGACTTGGGGTGATAAAAGGCTCGGGACGAGTCTGGTAACCTATAAACAACAAGTAAGTTGGAATTAAACCAAAGTCACTTGTAAATCTATACTTTAACTAACTTAGACTCTAACGCTTGTTTTGCGCTTACTGATTTGCTTAAGTCACTCGGGTACCCTCGGCTCCACCATTTTTAATAATTTAACCTTTACGAGTTTTAAAGCGATTCCTTTGCGAGTGTCTTACCAACTGCCTAACACACTTACCATAAATGTTTCATACATTAATTAACCCTTATTGGTCTTTAACCTATGTTTCAAAGTAAGGCGAGGGGAAAAGTTTCGTTCGCGAAATGCCGTTACTTGAAACGGTCGTTTCTCCTAAACCGTGCATCGGAATCGAACGAACTACATATCAAAACGAAGCTCGTAACATGAGCTATCTAAACATGGCAGTGGTCATAATCTAGCAGGGGTTTCTCGGGTCCTAATGCTATGCACAAAAACAGTCCAAAGAAAATCGGACGTTACGACGGCTATGTTTACGCAATTTCCAATATTTTAAACCATTCAAACCCATTCCAAATCAACCTCAAATCCAACCTCAAATCCATCATACAACAAACATCCATCCTTATCACATCATAAAAACCCCAACCAATTCAATTTAATCATTCATACTTATGCCTAAACTTAACTTTAATCATACTTAAGTTCTTTTAATCAAAACCACAACATTTACCATTCCATTTCGCTACCATTTCAAATCCCAAACTCTAATCACAACAACAAGCTACCATAGCACCCTACTAATCAAAATCATCTTATATTATATAGGAATCTAGGGTTTGGAGATGGTATACCTTCCTTGAAGTGGTGGGAGGAGCTAGGAAGCCTTAAGAAGCTTTGAGAAGTCTTAAGAATGCTTGGATCTTCAAGATAAACAAGAAAAACTTCAAGTTAAAAACTTGAAAACACTATTCATAGTCTTCTTCTTTGATTAAATGAAGAAGATTAAGAAGGAATTAATGGCTTAAACTCATGATATAGTCCTAACTAAGCATGAAGATGATTAGGGAATTATCTTACCAATTTAGGAGGCTTGGATCTTGAGTTTTGAAATTCTTGCCCATTTGCAATAGTAAAAGCCGAGAGCATGATGAACCATGCCTTGGTTTCTTTTTGATTTTGATGAAAATGATTTTGCTTGGCTTGGTTGGCTTGATTTTTGTGTTTGACTTAGTAAATTACCTAGTTGCCCTTGATTTTGTGTGGTTAAAAAGTCACCACATCTCCCTCCTTTTTTTGTCATGCCTATGTCACCTTGCACATGTCATAATGCTCCCACTTGTCCACACCTTGTGGTTTGATGATGTCACAATCCCTGGCTTCTTGTACAAGCTTGTCTCTTGGTCACTTATTTGTTTTACGGTTCGCTTATCTTTCGTTCTCGTTTATCGTTTGAGGGATCATACCCGGGATCTTATTACTTAGGTTCCCTTAACCTTTCTCAATATATTATATTCCTTTTATGATCCTCTCCTATAATCCTTTAATTTAAATCCTTTTTATCCTGTTACCTTATACTCAATTCTCTCCGTATCTTGTGGATTTCCGGGAAAAATCAAAGTGTTCGGAATTGGATTCTGACGATCTTTACATACACTTATATACCACATAGAGTACTAATAATATCCCATAAGATCAATAACAGAACCCCTACATAGCGTGGCATGAAAAGTTTTCTCGTTCAGCAAAAACACTATTCATAAGGGTTTCAAAATTTCTCAAAAATTGGGGTTATTACAGTGTCTGTGTGTGGAACAGTAGCAGTGTTATCTAGAATTCTAAAGCATGCTTTGACAATGTCACTATTAATGCAGAACCGCTTACCTTTGAGAGTGAAAGTTATGGTCTTATCAGTAGAGTTGTCCACGGCAGTTGTCCATATCTCATCCATAACTTCACAGTAGATTGTGGGTGATTCCAACATAGCATAATTGAGTTTACAGCTCTTCATAAAATCCATCATCTTGTGAAAGTCTCCAGAATGAAAAATTTCCTTATTCACAAGTGCTGCAAAGTTGTTCTTTTCATAGATATATCCAGATTGAGACATGATTTTGACTACTGGTACCATTGTTAGAGAATGAGAAATTTGCAGGTAGAATAATTGCTTTGGAGAAGAAAGGAAGTTAGAGCAATTGATTTGAGAATGATAAAAGAGTAGAATAAAAATAAATTCTTCTTTTATACTATCTCAGAAATAAACTGTCAAAAATAATAAAGTGAAGTAAAGTAACCAATCAAAATAGCTCAAAATAGCCGTTTAAAATAAATAAACTGTAAAAATTATGTCACTTATCCGTGGTGTTATACTTACAAACTGTAAGTATACTCGATGGATAATGTTCATAGTTTTAACGGCTAAGATTGAGACAATTCGACGGATGAGGATAAATCAATTATCCATTGGGTTATAAAATGATCCAGAAAAGTAATTGATTTTCATTAACAAATAATATTCTGACGGATGATCAAACTCGATGGATAATGAACATCTGTCGGGATGTAAATTTTGACCTAACAAAATTTCATCCAAAATAAAAAAAATCAATTAAGTTTCGGGCTGCATTAAAACTTGTAAAAATATCTGACATAATTCAAGAGTAGTTAAGCATACCTAACTCACTTACCAACCTTGAAAAAGTGGATTCATCAAGTGGCTTGGTGAAGATATCTGCAAACTGCTTTTCACTTGGAACAAAATGAAGTTCCACAGTACCATTCATCACATGTTCCCTAATGAAGTGGTACTTGATATCTATGTGCTTTGTTCTTGAATGTTGTACTGGATTTTCAAGTGATGGCAATTGCACTTGTGTTATCACAGAAAATGGGAATAATATCCACTTATAGACCATAGTTTAACAATTGGTTTTTCATCCACAAAATCTGTGCACAATAATATATTCAGCTTCAGCTGTAGAAGTAGAAACTGAATTTTGCTTTTTACTGAACCAGGACACAAGTTTGTTCCCTAGAAATTGACAGGTTCCTGTTGTACTTTTTCTGTCTATGTTACAACATGTATAATCCGCATCTGAATAACCAGTTAGATCAAAACCAGAATCTCTAGGGAACCAAATGCTAAGTTTTGGTGTTCCCTTGAGATATCTAAAAATTCTCTTAATAGCTAATAAGTGAGATTCTCTAGGATCAGCCTGAAATCTAGCACAAAGAAAAGTAGCAAACATTATATCTGGCCTACTAGCTGTTAAGTACAGAAGTGAGCCAACCATGCCTCTATAGCTTGAAATATCCACAGACTTTTCAGTACTGTTTAATTCAAGCTTAGTTGCAGTGGCCATGGGAGTTTTTGCAGATGTACAATCCATTAGATCAAACTTCTTTAAAAGATCATGAATATATTTAGTTTGACTAATGAATATTTCATCACTAACTTGCTTAACTTGTAAATTAAGAAAGTAAGTTAGTTCTCCCATCATGCTCATTTCATACTTACTTTGTATCAATTTGGCAAACTTTTTGCAAAGTTTTTCATCTGTAGAACCGAATATAATATCATCTACATAAATTTGAAAGTATATTAGAGCCATTAACATTTCTAAAGAACAAATTTTTATTAACAGTACCTCTTGTGAAGTGGTTTTCCAAAGAAACTTTGATAAAGTGTCATACCAGGCTCTAGGTGCTTGCTTCAGTCCATAAAGTGCTTTCAAAAGATAGTATACATATCCTGGAAAATTTGGATCTTCAAAACCAGGAGGTTGACTGACATAGACTTCCTCCTCCAAATCTCCATTCAGAAAGGCACTTTTGACATCCATTTGATAGACCTTGAAATTGGAATGGGCTGCATAGGCTAAGAAAATTATGATGGTTTCAAGTCTTCCAACAGGAGCAAAGGTTTCATCAAAATCTATTCCTTCTTGTTGGCAGTAGCCCTTAGCAACCAATCTAGCTTTGTTCCTAACCACTATGCCATTTTCATCCATCTTGTTTCTGAATACCCACTTGGTGTCAATTGGATTCTTTTCTTTAGGTTTGGGTACCAGCTTCCATACCTTATTCCTTTCAAATTGGTTTAGCTCCTCCTGCATAGCTAAAATCCAATCAGGATCCAACAAAGCTTCTTCTACCTTCTTTGGTTCTTCCTTAGATAGGAAGCTGCTATATAGACATTCTTCTTGAGTTGCTCTCCTTGTTTGGACTCTAGAAGATGCATCACCAATGATGAGCTCAAAAGGGTGATCTTTAGTCCATTTTCTTTGTTGAGGTAGATTAGCTCTAGATGAAGATGCCTCATTGTTGTCTTGACGTTAAACTGAGTTTTGATTATGAGAAACTCCCCCTGAGTTTTTGAATCTTTGATTTGAGAAAGGGGAACTTTCTGTAGGTGATCTAATCTGACGGATGATGCACTTTGTGTCCCGATGGATGAAGCTGATTGTCTCCCGACGGATAAGGCAGATTGTCTCCCAACGGATGAAGCATTTTGCAACTTGATAGATATTGAATTATGTGCTTCATTAGTTGTAGACTTTTCTGCATTATCCCGATTCACTATTTCTTGATCACTATTATCATCACTGTCATTACTAACCATCTCCATATTATCAAACTTAAGGCTTTCATGGAAATCTCTATCTTGTAGTCCTTCAATCTTTTTGTCATCAAACACAACATGTATTAATTCCATAATAATGTTGGTTCTTAGATTGTAGACTCTATATGCCTTTCCCACAACATATCAAACAAAAATTCTTTCATCTGTTTTAGCATCAAACTTCCCATATTGATCAGTTTGATTCCTTAAGATATAACATTTACAGCCAAAGACATGAAGAAAATTCAGAGTTGACTTCCTATTCTTGAACAATTGGTAGGGAGTCATACACTTTTCTTGATTAACCAAAGAAATATTCTGAGTGTAGCAGGCAGTATTCACAGCTTCAGCCCAAAAATATGTTGGTAACTTTGATTCTTCAAGCATTGTCCTTGCAGCTTCAATAAGAGATCTGTTCTTTCTTTCCACTACTTCATTTTGTTGTGGAGTTCTTGCTGCAGAAAACTCATGCATAATCCCATTCTCTTCATAAAATGATCTCATCATAGAATTCTTGAACTCAGTTCCATTGTCACTCCTGATTCTTCTTACTTTAAAATAGGATGATTGTTGACTTGCCTTATGTGATTGATGATGATTTCACTACCTTCATCTTTAGACTTTAGAAAATATGTCCAAGAGAACTTTGAGAAATCATCCACAATTACTAGGCAAAATCTTTTCCTTGAGATGGAAAACACATTGACTGGTCCAAACAAATCCATGTGTAACAATTGCAAAAGGTTCTTCAATTATTGAATCAAGCTTCTTTCTGAATGATGATTTGATCTGCTTTCCTTTCTGGCAGGCATCACACAATCCATCCTTAGTAAACTCCACTTGAGGAATGCCTCTAACCAGTTCTTTCTTGACAAGCTCATTCATGGTTTTGAAGTTTAGATGGGACAGCTTCTTGTGCTATAGCCAACTTTCATCTTGACTTGCTTTACTGAGAAGACAAGTGACAGATTCTGCATTTGATGAGTTGAAGTCAGCTAGGTACACATTTCCTTTTCTCACTCCAGTGAGAACCACTTTGTTGCTCCTTTTGTTTATCACAACACAGGCTTCTGAATTGAAGGTTACTGAATTGCCCTTATCAAAAAGCTGGCTGATACTCAACAAATTGTGCTGGAGACCATCCATTAGGGCAACCTCTTCAATGATGACATTGTCTTTTGAAATCAAGCCATATCCCACAGTATAACCCTTGTTGTCATCTCCAAAAGTAATACTTGGGCCAACTCTTTTCTTTAACTCAGTGAGCAGGGTAGAATCTCCAGTCATGTGCCTTGAGCAACCACTATCCAGATACCAAAGATTCTTTCTATTTCCCTGCACACATCAAAATCAAATCATGTTGATTTTGGTACCCAAGTTTCTTTGGGTCCTGCATTGTTAGCTATTTTCTTTGGTTTCTTAGGTTTGATTTCATTTGACTTGGGAATTTCTGATTCATTCTTAGTCATTTGAGTTGGACCCAGTCATTAGAACACAATTATCATGCACATTTTGATTAACAGGAAAAGGCATGTTGTTTGCAAACATGTTATTCCAGTAGGGCATAATAAATGACATTTGAGGCATACTAAATGCAACATAGTAAGGATTAGGTCCAAATGGCATATTAGAAAAATGTGGATTCATATTCTGAGTAGAGATAACATTCATAGGCATGGTAGGCATAGCATTCATGTTGGGAAAATAGGGAGGTGTAGACACAGGAGTAGGCATGGCAAGTTTGCAATTAACAGACAAGTGATTAACACTACCACACTTAACACAGATTTTTCTTGGTGCATATTTATCAGGCGTGTAGTTGTTATGTTTGTTAATTCCTACTTTCCCATTTCTATTATTTTTCCTATTAGTTTCTGTTTTAACCTCAATCTTTTCTAATTTGTCATTCAATTGCTTGATAGACAGATGACCAACATTAACTTTCTTCTCCTTCTTAACTTGACTAGATTCTCCTGGAATAAAGTTCTTAGAAATAAATCCATATTTCTCATTCAGCTTGGCTAGCTTAGCTTTGCTCACTGGTTTACTCACAGCCGACGGATGTGGCTCTCTGTCACTCGATGGATAATCCTTTTGATTATCCGACGGATGATTTTCATCATCCGTCGATTCCATATCTGTCAGCAATCCTTCAACCAAATTGGATTCCAGCTTCTCCTTACTCTTCTTCCAGGCTGCATCATAAAAGGACTCAATACCTTGAACTTTAGTGATTTGAGCATGGACATCTCTGGATGATTTCCATGCCTTAATCACTTCCTGTTCTCTTTCAAGATGCTTCTTTAAAATCTCTTCTTTCTTCAAGGACTCAGTTAATTCATCCTTAGCAATCTTACACTCAATTCTCAGTTTTTCAAATTCAATAAATTGAGACTCTAGCACATTATTCCTCTCACTTAAAAATAGATTGTTTTCTATAATTTTAGCATTTTCCTAAGTGAGGGACTTAAATGTAACACGCAAGTGATATAATTCTGTGGACATGTCATTTATTATATCATTACACTAAGCTTTAGATAAATGTGCTAGGTTAGTGGTGATTACCTAATTGCTTGAAGAACTTATTTATGTTTCATCAGATTTGGCCATCAGGGCTAGGTTGACATAACTTGCTTCTTCATCTTCATCCAATTTATCAGCTGCCCAGTCATTTTCTTATGTAATGAAAGCCCTTTCCTTTTGCTTGAGCAACTCAAAATATTTCTGTTTGTAATCAACAGGCTCAAACTTCTTCTTGCTAGAATCTGACTTTATACACTCATTGGCAAAATGCCCTGCCAAGCCACATTTGAAACATTTGAATTTGGATTTATCCACCATGTTTCTACTTGGATTGGCTGCTCCAAAATTCTTTTTGAATTTGAGCTTGGCAAATCTTTTGGATAGGAATGCTAAATGTTCATCAATATCATCCATGTCATCTTGGCTCAAGTGATCTTCATTTTCAGCTACCAGCCCTTTACCCTTGCTTTCACAAACCTTTGATGTAGACTCAACAGCTTCTACCTTCATCTCTTTCTCTTTATCTAACTCAGCAACCAGTACAATGGACCCTTCTTTCTTCCTTCCTTTCTCCATCCTCTCATCTTTCTCAATTTCAAGATCATAAGTTTTTAGGATGCCATACAGTCTCTCCAAGGTGAACTCCTTGTAATCCTGAGAATTTCTCAATGAAACTGTCATTGGCTTCCATTCTTTTGGAAGAGATTTAAGGAACTTGAGGTTAGAGTCTTTTGTTTGATAAACTCTTCCATGCAACTTCAGAGCATTCGGTAGCTTTTGAAATCTACTAAAAATATCAGTGAGAGACTCACTTTCTTCACAGTGGAAATGCTCATATTGCTGAATCAGTAGCTGCATCTTATTCTCCCTTACTTGCTCAGTACAATCACAGATAATCTTGATTGTATCCCAAACCTCTTTGGCTGTTTTACAGATATCAAACATATCACCATCAATTCCATTGAACAAAATGTTCATGGCCTTCTTATCTTTCCTGACTTGCTCAGTATCAGGATCTGACCATTCATGCCTAGGTTTGGGAACAGATGGTTCATTGCCAGTTGCAGCTCTCATTGGTACATGAGGACCTCTCTCTATGCAATCCACATAGGCCTCATCTTGGGAAAGAAGATGTAGGTGAATTTTCACCTTCCAATGGTGATAATTATCTTTATCCATAAATGGAATTTTGACTCCAATATCCTTCTTGTTCATCTTGCTGTTTGTTGTGATCTTTACACTCTTTGTACTTCAAGCGCTTGATCTGATACCAATTGTTATTCCCTAACAATACAACAAGAATTACAGAAGGGGGGTTGAATGTAATTCTGGCTACTTTTTCAAGATTTTAAAACAGTTCTAACTCGATAAATATATAAGTGTTTGATTTGCAAAGTGCGGAATGAAAGAGTTATATAAATCAAAACACAAAGTAATAAAAACACAAGCTTTTAAAACTTTCTGGTGGATTTGAAGGTATCCACCATATATATATATATATATATATATATATATATATATATATATATCGAATGAGAACCCTGTGAAGCTTGAATAGCTCACAGCGGCTTACAAGTAGAACAAACAAACTACAGAGAAATTCTTAACAAGTACAACTTTTTCTATCTCTCTTTTAAAATGTGTTTGCTTAGTTGAATGTTCTACTAGCTACACTTGGTTTATATATCACCAAGTTTACATGATAATAAGACAAGATAATAAAACAAAACATATCTAGTCTAACTTCATGGTGCTTCACTACTCTATTCCAGCATCTTTGAATATCTTCACAATTGCATGAAAATGGTAATGCTTCTTTGTTCTCAACTTCCTGCTTAACAGGCTGCCACATTCCTTTTGCAAACACCCAATGCATGTGACTATGTTGTCACTGTCAATAGATATTTGAATTTGATCATCTATTGGGTACATGTTTGTCATCCGTCGGGAAGCTTTGTTGATCATCCGTCGGGTAGCTTTGTTGATCATCCTTCGGGTAGTTATTTGTCACTTGACTCCATTTCACTTATACATAATTACAAGACATCTCATATTTACAATTAATCAACCTATTCTGCATATCCACTAGTAGTCAACATGACTCATATACTCCTACGGAATCTACAAAAAGTTGCTTGTAGAAATGTGCTACAATACTTATTTGTTACATAAGCTACTCACCCAATGGATGTCAAATTGTCATCCGTCGGGACTATATTAAATCATCCATCGGGACTATATTTGATCATCCATAGAGTGATACATATTTTACTAAGTTAAGTCTACTAAGGTGTTTTGTTTAATTTATCATCAAGTTCACAACATATTCCTAACAAAGGTGGAAGGCAACTTTTCTATGAAAATAATTTTCTTGCAGGGAAACTTGGATGTTTGGAGCTTTGAGTGAGTGACACATTGTGAGACTGAGTGACAAACACTTGAGTGTAGAGTGGAGTGAAATACATTGTGTGATCACTAAACAGATTTTACACACTCACACTGTGAGGAAATGGTTACCAACTATAATCTCTTCACTTGGTTGTATGATCCTAGGATTTTACTCTGATATATTTTGAAGGGTTACTCAACTAAGGGGGAGAGATTATAGAGATTATATAGAAGAATGGTCTTTTTTATACATGAGGAGAGTTTCCAACTTTATTGTCCTAAGGGGGAGGTTCTTCATATTAGGGGGAGAGATTATTGGTTCTAAGTTCCAAAATATTTTCTATGTGCTCTATGGAAAGATCTGAAGATTGAAGACATAATTTGGAAGATGAAACGTATCTATCTATAACTTTACATAAGGGAGAGAAGAATCAGTTCTCTACTGAAGCTGAAGGTTTATAGATGATGCAGAAGGTATAAGATAGTATTATTTCCAAGTACAGAGATGAATGTTGAAAGCTGATTGAAGATCTATGTTTAGGGTTAGTTGAGTTATCCTCCAAATTGTGGCTTCTCCAATATTATTTAACGACTGTCAGGGGTAACAGTCACATAGAGGGAGATTCTTGAGTAAGATTGAAGCTGTAAGTATAACTCAACAATGTTGGTCTCGATAACTCCACATAGAACAAAGGACTCGAAAATACATGATGATCTAGGTAGCTATAGTGAAGAAGACGTCACAGAGATCCGTATGAAGTTCATTAATATGTTCAAGAAATGGAGGAATAAGGTTGAAGTCATTTGAAGCAGTTATTAGGATTAATGTGAAGACCTGAAGGATTTTATATGAAGTCGATAATATATGGTTGATTATTGGGTATATACATGATGATCTAGGTAGCTTTAGTGAAGAAGACGTCAACAGAGATCCGTATGAAGTTCATTAATATGTTCAGGAAATGGAGGAATAAGGTTGAAGTCATTTGAATCAGTGTTAGTCCCTTAACAATATAGCAAGAATTACAGAAGGGGGGTTGAATGGAATTCTTGAACCTTTTCTCGAAATAAAAATGTTCAACTCGAATATGGATATAAATGTTTTGATTAACACAATGCGGAATAGAAACTTAATTGAATCAAAACATGAGTAATTAAAAACAAGAGTCTTTAAAAACTTTCTGGTGGATTTAAACAATTCCACCAAAGATATATATTATATATTGAGAGGACTCTGTGTGCAAGAATGCTCATAGCTGCTTACAAATCGAACTGCTGAGAATACAGGGAAATGCTAAGGATTTTGCTTACAAAGATTTCTCTATTTTTGTGTCTCAACACTTATCTTTCTATTTGCTACGTTCTTGGTTTATATATTACCAAGATTACAAAGTCAAAAAGACTGAATAAATATAAAAACTATCAGACTTAAGCTTTGCTGCTTTTCATCCTCTATTACCCAGTTAATGGGCTTCCACAGTAGATTTGTATACATCTCGATGGCTGTGCTCAGCTTTCACTGTTCAACTGCTGTTTGAATTCTTTATATAATCATCTGTTGGATTTTATGAACATCCGTTGGATATATGATCATTCGTCGACTTTCTGAACATCCGTTGATGACTTCATTGATCATCCGTCGACTGCTATACTGAACATCCGTTGATAGTCATTTGATCATCCGTCGATGGCTTTGTTAATCATCCGTCGGTAGCTATTTTGGCACTTGACTTCATTTCACTTATGCAGAATTACAAGACATCATTTATATACAACTAATCAGCCTATTCTGCATATCTAGTTAAAGTCAACATGACTTATAGGCTACTACAGAATCTATACAAAGATATATACAGAACTGTGCTACAGACTTATTATTACATAAGCTACTCACTCGATGGATAATTAGTTAACATCCGTCAGGACTATAATGAGTTATCCGTCGGGACTATAATTCTTATCCGTCGAGTGCTACATTATTTCACTAAGTAAAATATACTTAGATGTTTTGTTTATGAAACCATCAAGTACACAACATATGCACAACAATCTCCCCCAATTTATGTCTACTGGAATTGTAGCCATAAATTAAGAGATACTTGATGATAACAAAACATCCTAAACATACAGCTTTAAAGATAAGCAGATAATACTGAAAGTACTTCAACTAAACAAAATGTACAAGGTTTGGCTCACAGTCATTTTTAAGATGCTCCTCTAGCCTGAGCAGATTTTTCTAGTTTCTTGAAGGTCTGGTTCTTCTTCCAAGCTTTCTGTTGTTTTCATCAATCTAATTTTGGAGCTGTCTGTGGAATTCCAGTTCATCAGATTCTGAGAGATCTAGCTTTTCTTGCATTTCCAAGAGAGTCTCATTGCTAGAGATACTCAATTGGTCTTCTAATCTGAAGAATCTTCTCACACCTTTGTCATCTATGAACTCCATCAACCAGTAGGGCCTTAGATGCACTCTTCTCCCTGTGTATGGGATGATTAGAGTCTTTGGGAGTGCATATTTAGCTCTAATACTCCTTAATTCTTCAATCTTCTTTAATACTAGTCTTCTTGCAGTTACATTGAACCCAAAGTTCTTCTTGAAGGATGAATAAACATTAATCAGTACAACTTGGCTCTCTTGAAGAATCCTGTGAAGAGGCCACACAATCTCATTTCCTCCTTTGTACTTGAACACTAACCTTTCAGGTAGGTTCCTATATGCATCAATTCCCCTCACTTCATCCAGTTCATCCAGATGAAGGTTTAGATCTGAAAATTCTTTGATGTCACACAAGTACAAGTAGTCTCCCTTGTTGACTTTGGGTTGAGCTTTAACTACTGACTTGGATTTGAGTGGTGACAGCTTCACTTTCTTGACTGCCCTTGACTTTGTCCTTTATGGCTTGCTAAGGATTGGTAAATTGAAGTCAGGAATTGGTATTTTATCCCACTCTATTGGCTCATCCTTGGGCATAATAGGTTCACCATGAATATTCCTGTAGGGATCCACCACCCTTATATCTTCAAATGCCACAGAGGGCTTTGATACTTGAGTTGTAGCTGGTGTGGGTACCTTAGGAAATTGATCTTCCAATTCTTTGTCAACAATATCCAGTTTCCTTTTTGTTCTTCTAACCATTTCTTTCTTCCTTGGGGATTTCTTCTGTTCTTCAATTTTCTTCTTTGATTCAGCAGCTTCAGATGGTTGTGAGGGAATTTGTTGAGATGAATTCACAGCCTGTAGCTTGGCCAAGATAACAATCTGCTCTTTCTTTTGTTTAGTCTTCTTTGTATCTAGAGCAACTTGCTTCTTTTCCTGCTTCAATCTGGCTTTTTCTTCTCTCTTTGCTTGAGCAAATCGTGGATGTCCAGCTACCACACAAATTTCCTTTCCATTTCTGAATATCTTAGCAATTCTCCTTTTTAAAGCTGAATCAGCTGGATCTTTATAGAAGATAATTGATCTTGACAGAAGCTTCTTCTCATCAGGCTTGGGTGTCTCATACACAGTGTCCAAGGGGTTCTTCAAAGATGATTTTGGATAATTTGCCCTTGGTTTAAGAATTGTTTCAGCCTTTGGAGACTTGATGCAGGAAGATTGTCCTCTTTCCAGATAATTCATGTTCATCTCATTCACACTGATTTGCTTGACTTGAGAGTGATGGATGGCTGACTTAACTGGCTCCTTGACAAGTTCAAACTTTTTCTGTATCTCCTCATCAATCTTCTCCCAGTTGATCAAACTCAACTTTTCTTTCTCAGCAACTTTCAAATTTGCTGCTGCTGCTTGAATCAGATCTATACCATCTGCAACTGGTGGCTTGGAGACAGTAATTGAAGGTACAATTACTTTGCTGATTTGTACTTGAAGTTTCTCCCCCTCACTTGGTCCTTTCTCCCCCTTACTTGATTCTCTCTCCCCTTTTTGTTATCATCAAGTTGAGGAGTTAGGCCTTGTGCTTTAGCCAGTTGCATGAGAAGATTTGTCTGAGTTTGTTGATTTTGAAGAAGGGTGGCCACTGAATTCTCAATAACTTGAACTCTATCTTCCAGCTTGGCCAGCTTCTTTTCAAAATCTGATTCTCTCCTCAGTCTTAGTAATAGATCCTGCATGGTACCATATGGCATGATTGAATCCATCTTCTCAGAATTATAGGTCTTCAAGTCAGCTATATCCTTTTTGAGTTCATCCACACTCAGATTTTGTCTTAACTGCTGGATCTTCATGAGATGTAGAGAGTCTAAGTGAGCTTGAAGAATAGCCTTGGTACCAACATCTGAAGTTTCCTGAAGGGCCTTTTGAATAGCCATAACTTGCTTAACCAAGGATACACCAAATTGTCCTGGTGTAGATTCCTTTGTCCATGCCCATTCAGGTAAATCTGAAACAGAACTTGGGCCTTCATCTCCCCCTAAGTTCATGCTTCCATCCAAAGAAACAGAGTCATCATCATTAGAATTTACTTCAAATTCTTCAGATGGCTCACCAGCTTGGGAAGGCATCCTATTGACAGCAGCTTTATCTCTTTAAAGAGATTCTGAGGTGTGTACTAAGTTCAAAGTCTGTTCTGCCTCCACATTGCCCTGAGCAGCCAATAATTGATAGGCTGATACAGGATGAGTAAAAGTGTCAGCATCCAAGGAAATGTTATCAATTACAACTTTGTAATGTTGCTGAAATTGTCTTTCCTTTTCAGCATCATCCACAATCATTGACTCACTAGCAATGGCTAGATCCACCCTTATTTCTCCTGTACCTGCCTTTCTCTCATAATCTCTCTTTTGTTGCATCAGGGTCTCACCCTGGCTCCCCACCCTCACACCCTCACCTTCACCTACTAAGGTGGGACTCCTCTCACTCACTTTTGCCAATCCTGAATAAATGGATTGCTAATTTTCACTCTTTTCCTCTCCTTTTGCCTGGGAGCAACCCAGTCTCTCACTCAATACACTCTCCTCTCTCAGTCCTAAGAGTGACTGTACAATCACTAAATCTTCTGCACTTGAAATAATTGAAGTTTGAAGTTGTGCAGAGATACTCTACGGATAGGTGATATCCGTCGAGTGAGTGGTAATGCTATCCAACGGATAACTGCTGTTAGGCTTATCCGTCGGGATACAATCACTACTCAATAAATGAGCAATATCCATCGAGAGAGTAGAAATGAATGAGGTGGGAAGAGAAACTATTGTTGACTCTGTGTTGATTGAAGATATTTGAGGCACAGATGTCACAATAGAATCTGAAAGAATTGGCAAGTGAGCCAACAAATCATTTAAAAGATGATGCTCACTTGCACTAGATTTTGGCTTCCCCAACAGAGTTAAAGAAGGGGAATCAGGAATTGAAGTGTTTATCATATCCACTTCCAGAGAGTTTGTTGGTGAGTATGGTGTTTCAGATGCTTCTATTATTAGAGATTTTGGCTGTGACTCCACATTTATTGGAGCCACATCAAACTGAATTTGAGAAAGTGCAGGGACTGTGTCTTTAGCACCAGTTTGCACTGTGTGTGTGCCCTGTGCATCCCCAGAGGTTTTAGATTTCTTCTTTCTTGTGTAAGTTTGGGGTGAGCTTGTGTCCCTAACCCTTTTGGCCTGTGCTCTTGGCTGAGAGCTTTGTTCAATAACTGCATCCTTTTAGGAGGATGCAGCTAGAAGTGAGCTTTTATCCTTTTTAAGCACTGTAGTTTGTTGGGAAACTGCAGTGTGGCTAGACTGGGATTCACTCAACTCTCCAACCTTATTCTTGGGGTTTCTTTGATGTTCACCCCTTCTCTCACCTAACTTACCCTCCTTCACACTCCCCTATTT
Organism: Apium graveolens; assembly: GCF_009905375.1. NCBI lineage: Eukaryota > Viridiplantae > Streptophyta > Magnoliopsida > Apiales > Apiaceae > Apium > Apium graveolens. The sequence goes on along the minus strand of NC_133656.1, from coordinate 177,401,603 downwards.
GGTTTTGGTGGATTTTTCAACTGGTACCTTTTGAGAGATACCAGAGGGGGTTATCTTTGATTTGGATTTAGAAATAGCAGTAGTTTTGGCAGCTTTGGTAGGCAACTGTTTGGTCATTGTCACAGTTGCCATAGCTACTCCTGAACTCAAAGAAATCGAGGAGGTTGGAATAGTTGTAAGGATGGATGAACTTACCTCACTTACCTGAGGTGTCTGCATTACAGGAAAATAGAACATTGGCACATCCCTGTGATGGTTGGCTCTGTTCAAATCTGTAATGAGTCTACTCTCTTGAACCCAACAAGCCAGTTTGTTGTTTGGGTTCTCAAGTACAATCTCTTGACATAGCTGGTTAGCCAATAACATGAAAAATCTAGCATAATACACATTCTTTCCTCTTTTAGCTAACTCACCTAGTTTAAAACCTAACTCAATCAAGACAAGGTCACTGAAATTATAAAATTTATCTGTAACTAGCATGTATAGCAGCATGTTAAGCATGGAAATGTTCACAGAATCAAAATTACTGACTTTTCCAGAGAAAACCTTAGTAACCACATCACACATGAAACTCCACTCCTTCCTAAGACCCATTCTTCTAATATCACTCAGTTTAGAAGTAGGAAGTGCATAATGCATGGAATTAAGCATATTGATAATATCAGTGTCAGTGTGTGGTGAAGTCACATTATTATCAGAAATTTTAAAACATGCTTTTATCACATCACTATTGATACAGAATTCATTACCTTTGATGGTTAGAGTGATGGTCTTGTCAGTAGAGTTGTAGATTGCAGTGGTCCACATCTCTTCAATAATTTCACAGAAGATTGTGGGTGATTCCATCATGGCATAATTTAGCTTGCAGTTCTTCATAAAGTCCATCATCTTGTGATAGTCCTCTGATTGCTGAATACCCTTATTGACCAATGCAGTGAAGTTGTTCTTCTCATAAATGAACCCAGTTTGAGACATAATCTTTACTACAGGTGCCATTGTTAGAGAAAGAAAGCTTGAAGAGAAAGAGAGTATTTGCTTGAGAGAGAATGAAATAAGAGCTGTTGAATTTGAGAATGATAAAAGAAAATAATTGGAATGAAATAAGCTTTTATACTATCTCAAAAATAACTAACAAAAATAATAAAGACAGATAAATTAACCAATAGAAATTGCCTAAAATAGCCGTTTAAAAGTAAACTGTAAAAATTCCAATCATTATTCGTCGTGTAATGCGTACAAACTGTAAGTATACTCGATGGATAATGTTCAGGGAATTAACGGCTGAGATTAAGACAATTCGACAGATGAGGATAAACAGATATCCGTCGAGACATAATGTATTCCAGAAAGATAATTGACTTTTATTAGCAAGTAGTATATCGACGGATGACTAAACTCGATGGATAAGGGTCATCCGTCGAGATGCAAATTTTGACTTAGCCAAAATTTCATCCAAGACTTAAAAATCAACTAACTTTCTGGCTAAATCCCAACTTGCAAAATAACTCAGATAAATTTAAGTGTAATTAAGCATACCTAACTCACTTACCAACCTTGAAAAGGTGGATTCATCCAGTGGCTTGGTAAAGATATCTGCAAGTTGCTTCTCACTTGGAACAAAATGTAATTCCACAGTACCATTCATCACATGTTCCCTTATGAAATGGTACTTGATGTCTATGTGCTTTGTCCTTGAATGTTGCACTGGATTTTCAGTGATGGCAATTGCACTTGTGTTATCACAGAAAATAGGAATCCTCTCAACTTGCAAACCATAGTCTAGCAATTGATTTTTCATCCATAAAATCTGTGCACAGCAACTGCCAGCAACAATATATTCAGCTTCAGCTGTAGAAGTAGAAACTGAATTTTGCTTTTTACTGAACCAGGACACAAGCTTGTTTCCTAGAAATTGACAGGTTCCTGTTGTGCTCTTTCTGTCAATTCTACAACCTGCATAATCTGCATCTGAATAACTATTTAGATCAAAACTAGAATCTCTAGGGTACCAAATGCCAAGCTTTGGTGTTCCCTTGAGATATCTGAATATTCTCTTAATAGTTATCAAGTGAGATTCTCTAGGATCAGCCTGAAATCTAGCACACAAATATGTAGCAAACATTATATCTGGCCTAGTAGTTGTTAAGTATAGAAGAGAGCCAACCATGCCTCTATAACTTGAAATATCCACAGACTTTTCAGTAGTGTTTAATTCAAGCTTAGTTGCAGTGGCCATGGGAGTTTTTGCAGATGTGCAATCCATTAGATCAAACTTCTTTAAAAGATCAAAAATATATTTAGTTTGACTAATGAATATTTCATCACTGACTTGCTTAACCTGTAAACCAAGAAAGTAAGTTAGTTCTCCCATCATACTCATTTCATACTTACTTTGCATCAATTTGGCAAACTTTTTACAAAGTTTCTCATCTGTAGAGCCAAAAATAATATCATCTACATAAATTTGAACAAGTATGCTAGAGCCATTAACATTTCTGAAAAATAAAGTTTTATCTACAGTACCTCTTGTGAAGTGATTTTTCAAAAGGAACTTTGATAAAGTGTCATACCAGGCTCTAGGTGCTTGCTTCAGTCCATAAAGTGCTTTCAGAAGATAATAGACATATTCTGGAAAATTTGGATCCTCAAAACCAGGAGGTTGACTGACATATACTTCTTCCTCCAAATCTCCATTCAGAAAGGCACTTTTGACATCCATTTGATAGACCTTGAAATTGGAATGGGCTGCATAGGCTAAGAAGATTCTGATGGCTTCAAGTCTTGCAACAGGAGCAAAAGTTTCATCAAAATCTATTCCTTCTTGCTGAAAATAACCCTTAACAACCAATCTAGCTTTATTCGTGATTACTACGCCATTTTTATCCATCTTGTTTCTGAATATCCACTTGGTGTCTATTGGATTCTTTCCTTTAGGCTTGGGTACCAGCTTCCATACTTTATTCCTTTCAAATTGATTTAGCTCCTCCTGCATAGCTAAAATTCAATCAGGATCCAACAAAGCTTCTTCTACCTTCTTTGGTTCTTCCTTTGATAGAAAGCTGTTGTATAGACATTCTTCCTGAGTTGCTCTTCTTGTTTGAACTCTAGAAGAAACATCACCAATGATAAGCTCAAAGGGGTAATCTTTTGTCCATTTCCTTTGTTGAGGTAGATTAGCTCTAGATGAAGAGGCCTCATGATTGTCTTGATGTGTGATTGAGTTTTTATTGCTAGAAACTCCCCCTGAGTTTGTGGATCTTTGATTTGAGAAAGGAGAATTTTCTGTAGGTGATCTGTCTTGACTTCCTGCTCCTTTTAATAACCCGACGGATGGTGAATTTTGAGTACCGACGGATGAGGCAGGTTGTCTTCCGACGGATAACACAGATTGCCTTCCGACGGATGAAGCATTATGCAACTCGACGAATGTTAAATTTTGTGCTTCATTGGTGGTAGATATGTCTGCATTATCCTTAGACACTGTTTCTTGATCACTCTCATCATCACTAACCATCTCAACATTGTCGAATTTGAGGCTCCTATGGTAATCTCCATCTTCCAGTCCTTCAATCTTTTTATCATCAAACACAACATGTATAGATTCCACAACAATGTTGGTTCTTAGATTATAGACTCTATATGCTTTACCAACAGCATATCCAACAAAAATTCCTTCATCTGCTTTAGCATCAAACTTCCCATATTGATCAGTTTGATTTCTCAGGATATAGCATTTGCAGCCAAAGACATGAAGAAAATTTAGAGTTGGCTTCTTGTTCTTGAACAATTGATAGGGAGTCATGCATCTTGCTTGATTAATCAGAGAAATGTTCTGAGTGTAGCATGCAGTATTTACAGCTTCAGCCCAGAAATATGTTGGTAGTTTAGATTCTTCAAGAATTGTCCTTGCAGCTTCAATAAGTGATCTGTTCTTCCTTTCCACTACTCCATTCTGTTGTGGAGTTCTTGCTGCTGAAAACTCATGCAAGATCCCATAGTTCTTGAACTCAGTTCCATTGTCACTCCTGATTCTTCTAACTTTGAAATCAGGATGATTGTTAACTTGCCTTATATGATTGATGATGATTTCACTAGCCTCGTCTTTAGACTTTAGAAAATATGTCCAAGAGAACTTTGAGAAATCATCTACAATTACTAGGCAAAATCTTTTCCTTGAAATTGACAATACATTGACTGGTCCAAACAAATCCATGTGAAGCAGTTGCAAAGGCTCTTCAATTGCTGAATCAAGTTTCTTCCTGAATGATGCTTTAATCTGCTTCCCCTTTTGGCAGGCATCACACAGTCCATCCTTTGTAAACTCCACTAGAGGAATGCCTCTTACTAGTTCTTTCTTTACCAGCTCATTCATGGTCTTGAAGTTTAAATGGGATAGCTTCTTGTGCCATAGCCAACTTTCATCTTGACTTGCTTTACTGAGAAGACAAGTTACAGATTCTAGTTTAGTTGAGTTGAAATCAGCTAGGTACACATTTCATCTTCTCACACCAGTGAGAACCACTTTGTTGCTTTGATTATTAGTCACAACACAGGCTTCTTTGTTGAAGGTTACTGAATTGCCTTTGTCACAAAGCTGGCTGATACTCAACAGATTGTGTTTGAGACCATCCACTAAGGCAACCTCCTATATGATGACATTGTCCTTTGAAATCAAGCCATATCCCACAGTATAACCCTTGCTGTCATCTCCAAAAGTAATACTTGGGTCAGCTCTCTCCTTAAACTCTGTGAGCAGGGTAGAATCACCAGTCATGTGTCTTGAACAACCACTATCCAAGTACCAAAGATTCCTTCTGTTTCCCTGCACACATCAAAATCAAATCAAGTTGATTTGGTACCCAAGTTTCCTTGGGTCCTGCCTTGTTAGCTTTCTTCTTCTGTTTCTTAGGTCTTAACTCATTTGACTTAGGAATTTCAGATTCTTCCTTAGTCATTTGGGTTGGGCCTTTGAAACCATTTAATGCAACAGAATTATCATGCTTATTATAGCTACCAGGAAATGGCATGCTTGGTGTAAACATGTTATTCCAGTAAGGCATGATAAATGGAATTTGAGGCATACTATATGCAGCATAATATGGATTAGGTGCAAATGGCATATTAACAAACTGCGCATTCATATTCTGTGTAGGCATAACATTAACAGGCATGAGAGGTATGACATTCATGTTAGGAAATTGAGACTGAACAGACATGGGAGTAGGCATGGCAGATTTGCAATTAACAGACAAATGATTCACACTACCACACTTGACACAGATTTTTCTAGGAGCATATTTATCAGGTGTGTAGTTATTGTGTTTGTTAATCCCTACTTTACCATTCCTATTATTTTTCCTTTTAGTCTCTGTTTTTACCTCAATTTTCTCAAGTCTTTCACTCAACTGTTTGACAGTCATGTGACCAACATTAGCCTTTTTCCCTTTCTTAACTTGACTTGACTCTCCTGAAACAAAGTTCTTGGAAACAGACCCATACTTCTCATTTAGCTTGATTAGTTTGGCTTTGCTAATGGGCTTGCTCACAGCCGACGGATGAGGATTTTCATCTTTCGACGGATAACACTTTTTGTTATCCGACGGATAATCCTCATCATCCGTCGAGTCTACATCTGTCAGCAAACCATCTACCAAATTAGGTTCTAGTTTCTCTTTATTCTTTTTCCAGGCTTCATCACAAAAAGACTCAATTCCTTGAACTTTGGTGATTTGAGCATGGACATCCCTGGATGTTTTCCATGCTTTAATCACCTCTTGTTCACGCTCGAGCTACTTCTTTAAAATCTCTTCCTTTTTCAAGGACTCAGTTAATTCCTCCTTAGCAATCTTACACTCAATTCTTAATTTCTCAAAATCAATAAACTGAGACTCAAGCACATTATTTCTCTCACTTAAAAACAAGTTGTTTTCTTTGATTTTAGCATTTTCTTTAGTAAGAGACTTAAGTGTAATACGCAAATGATATAATTCTGTAGACATGTCATTTATGGCATCATTACCCTCAGCTTTAGATAAATGTGCAAGGTTTGTAGTAATTACTTGATTGCTTGAGGAACTTGTCTTTGTTTCATCAGACTTGGCCATTAGGGCTAGATTGACATAGCTGGCATCCTCATCTTCATCCAAACCATCTGCTGCCCAGTCATTCTCTTGTGTAATAAAAGCCCTTTCCTTTTGTTTGAGTAGATCAAAGTATTTTTTCTTATAATCCACAGACTCAAACCTTTTCTTACTGGAATTTGACTTTCTACACTCATTTGCAAAATGCCCTGCCAAGCCACATTTGAAACATTTGAATTTTGACTTATCCACCATGTTTCTATTTAGCTTGGCTGCTCCAAAGTTCTTTTTGAACTTGGGTTTGGCAAATCTCCTGGAAAGAAATGCTAGGTACTCATCAATGTCCTCCATGTCATCTTGGCTCAATGAATCTTCACTTTCTGCTGCAGCCCCTTGCCCTTATTCTCACAGACCTTTGAAGTTGATTCTACAGCTTCCATCTTCACTTCCTTCTCCTTTTCCAAATCAGCAACTAGTGCAATGTGTAATAACCCCAATTTTTGGGAAATTTTGAAACCCTTATGAATAGTGTTTTTACTGAATGAGAAAACTTTTCATGCCACACTATGTAAGGGTTCTGATATGGATATTCTGGGATATTATTAGTACTCTATGTAGTATATAAGTGTATGTAAAGATCGTCAGAATCCAATTCCGAACACTTTGGTTTTTCCCGGAAATACCCTAGATGCGGAAAGAATTGAGTATAAGATAACAGGATAAAAAGGATTTAAATTAAAGGATTATAATAGAGGATCATAAAAAGGAATATAATATACTGAGAAAGGTTAAGGGAACCTAAGTAATAAGATCCCGGGTATGATCCTTCAAACGATAAACGAGAACGAAAGTTAAGCGAACCGTATAACAGATCAGCGGTCATTAGGCAAACAATTAGGAAGTTAATCAAAGAGATTAGAGAGGATGATGTCACCCAACCAATGAGAAGAGGACAAGGTGGGGAGGATGATATCATGAGGATGACACAAGCATGACATGGGAAGGAAGGAGATGTGGTGGCTTTTTAACCACACAAAATCAAGGGCAACTAGGTAATTTACTAAAACAAACACAAAAATCAAACCAACCAAGCCAAGCAAATCATTTTTCATCAAAATCAAAAAGAAACCAAGGCATTGTTCTTCATGCTCTCGGCCAAAACAGAACCAGCACACTAAAACTGCTGTATCTCCTTCATTTCTCACTCAAATATTGTGTTCTATAGCTCATTGGAAAGGTATTGAGATGAACTACAACTCTTGTTCACAAGTCTCGTCCAAATAATCATGGTAAGACCCTCATTTTTACAGTTCTTTAAATCGGACTTTTAGAAACTTCAAAGCCTAACTTTGTGTTCTTGATTTCTTTGGAAAGATCAAGCTTGTAGGAGGCTCCCTAAGGCTTCTTAGCAACTTAACACCTCCCAAGGAAGGTATAAACTTCAAACCCTAGCCTTTAATTTATTTGTTAGTAAGTTTAATGGTTGGTTTTGTGAAATGAGAAGCATGGATTGTGATTATTAGTAGTTTGGTTTGATTTGGAAGTGTTTTAGTAATTGAAGCTTGATTATAGTTCATAGGTCTTGATTGTGGTTGTTTGAGTTGAAAACCTTGGAGATTATGGACTGATGTGGTATGGTTTCGGTGAAGTTTTGTTGTATTGATGGTTATGAGTTGGTTGGTGGTTAATTGGAGTAGTTTAAACATTGGTAATCGCGTAAAAATAGCCGTCGTAACGTCCGATTTTCTTTAGACTGTTTTTGTGCATAACATTAGGACCCGAGGACCCCCTGCTAGATTATGACCACTGCCATGTTTAGATAGCTCATGTTACGAGCTTCGTTTTGATATGTAGTTCGTTCGATTCTGATGCACGGTTTAGGAGAAACGACCGTTTTAAGTAACGGCATTTCGCGAACGAAACATTTCCCCTCGCCTTACTTTGAAACATTGGTTAAGGACCTTAAATGACTAATTGGGGTAAGAAACATTTATGGTAAGTGTGTTAGGCAGTTGGTAAGACACTCGCGAAGGAATCGCTTTAAAACTCGTAAAGGTTAAATTATTAAAAATGGTGGAGCCGAGGCTACTCGAGTGACTTAAGCGAGTCAGTAAGCGCAAAACAAGCGTTAGAGTCTAAGTTAGTTAAAGTATAGATTTACAAGTGACTTTGGTTTAATTCCAACTTACTTGTTGTTTATAGGTTACCAGACTCGTCCCGAGCCATTCGTAACCCCCAGTCGCTCAGGCAAGTTTTCTACCCGTTATACTGTTGTTGTGATGTATATATGTATATGCATTATCTTGTGATAGATGCATGTTGGTTAATTAGCAAATTTTGCGATATATTGAAGCATGCTGATATGGTATATATATGCATGCCTGTTTCGTATTCTTGTCATATATATCTGTTGGTTCAGTTGATAATACCTATGCTAGAGAATAGCGGTAATTTGCATATACCCTTAGTATAGGGACCCAAAGGTGAAAACAATTTCTAAAACCGGGAGTCGAGGATCCCGAGTAGATTTTATATATATATATATTTATATATATATATGGTTATAGTTTTCAAAACTATTAATCGAATAAGGTTTATTCGATAACTTTATTTTATTAATGAATATTATCTTGAATATTCATTCGAGGACTTATGACTCCTTTATATTATTTATTGAATATTACTTGGATATTCATTTGAGGATGTATGACTCCTTTATTTTATTTAATGAATATTATTTATAATATTCATTCGAGGTATTATGACTTAGCTTATTATTTAATGAATATTATTTCGAATATTCATTCGAGGGCTTATGACTCAGCTTATTTTATTTATTGAATATTTTTTGAATATTCATTTGAGGATCTATGACTCCGATTATTTGCTGAGATATATTCTTTATTTTATTAAAGAATAAGGTGTCGATAATCAAACTCACTTTTGATTATTCAAATAAAGATAGTACTTTCGTATAGGTATATCTTTGGATATTTAATATTCATTTCAAGTATAAGTTTCAAAACTTCTACTTCAATTATTTTTATAAAGATTATTCTTTATGGAAATATTATTTAAATAATAATATTCAGATATTTTCTAATATATTGGGACTGATTTATTTTGTTAAATCAGCATTACTCCAAACATTCTTAAAAATGTTTTGCGAGTCTTCAAAATGATTTTTAAAAGTTAGAGCGGATCCCAAAACTCATTTTTATATTTAAGATCCTCCTTTCGAAGGGGATTTAAATACTCGCTCAAAACCTGAGGGATCCGGCTCTGTGGTGTGTTTTATATTCGCAACAAGGTTGCTGTTTTGATAAATGAATTGATTACTTACCCAACACTCGGGAAGTAAAATTCTTGGAACAAGTTAATCCATTAACAGGCATCGCCTGGGAAATATCGGTGAGTTCTCCTTTCCAAATAGATACGACTTCTTGGTGGAGCTGTATCAACAAGTTTCTACTTGGGGAAAGTGGGGACGAGCTTTACGTTTCAGAGTCATGGATTTCATCTGAACTAGGAGTGGCGTAAGTGGCCGAGTAGCGCCGGCCCAGCCTTATTATATTGGCCCAAATGGCCTGGAAGTTCCGCTAAGGCGGTCCATTCCTTAGGAGTTCAGTGTTCGGTTGACAAGTAAATCCGACAGGTTCTCCTCTACATGTAGAAAATGGTGGGGTTGCACTACTACGATTGATCATCGTAAGTGGTCTTCCTGGCGCGGCAAACTCCCGTAATGAGTTCATCATCCAATTGGATATTTCTGCAACACTACCCAGAGCACTTCGATAGAAAGGCTACGGTTGGGCGATTGTTGAGTGTTGGCAGGGTCAAGTTTTCAAAATGATGTTTGCATCAAATGAAGTATCTCATAACTTCATTTTATTTTGATGATATTTTAAAGGTTGAATCTATTCAAGTATTATCTTGTAGTCTCATCTATGTGATAAACTTTTGAACTAATTATAACTTGAACGGTGGTAGTTCAAGTAGTATTTGGAAAGGATATAAGTATATTGGAGTATCTTGTAACTTCATCTTTTAAACTTATATCTAATAAATGATTATCTTATGCATGGCAAAGATTTTCAGAAAAACGTTGAGACAAGGTTAGATATATGAGATCACCTTGCAACGATATTTTTTTATACAGTTATACACTGGGACTTTGTGTATATTATGCATGGAAGAGGACTTCCAATATTTTGAAAAGTATATATGTATATATACTGAATATTTTGCGACTTCATCGCATTAAGATATCAAACTTGGTTCATTTCTTTTGACCAAGACTTTCATGAGTATTATGAGTAGGCTCATATATTGTTAATCATTATACATATTATTTTGGTGGGCTTGATGCTCACCCTTGCTTTCTTCTTTCATCACACAACATCAGATAGATAAGATGAACAGGACCAAGCTCCCAATTCGCAAGCGGATAGGAAACGTTCCGCAGCTTTCTGGAAGTGTTCAGGCCGCTGTAGCTGAGGTAGAAATTACCAATAGGCTAAGTTTTCAACTAGTAATGTACCAGACTTATGTATATTATGAATTGTAATAATGGCAAAGAAATGTAAATTTATTCAGAAACCTTTTTAAGGTGTATTGACTTAATTGTGGAATAAAACGACTTGTGATTATTTTTGGATATTCATCTCTGAGACTATAACTTGTGATGTGTGTGTGTATATTGTGGGGTCACAGTAAAGAGTAGTTGATTGTTTAATAAGATTGGGTGTTGTTAAGGGAAGTGGAACTCGTGACAACCCGGATCCCCGACCCCGGATTTGGGGGTGTTACAGAAGTGGTATCAGAGCTAAGCGTTATAAACCTCAGAGATGATGGGACGTTAAGATAATAAGTTCACAAAGATAATAAGAACTCTTGCCAAGTTCATAGTCGGGCTACCTAACGTAGTACTGACAGTTAAAACCCTTATGGGAACCCTTATAAATATCGTGATAGGAGCGTAGTTCATTATCGTATATGGTAGCGGGACTCCGAACCCTGAGGTTGAGGAGCAACAGCGCGATGATGTTTTATTACTAATTGGAGATCGGATTGTGGATCCGATAGAGTGTCCTAATGCAGGACCGGATGATGTTGATATTGAGGATGTAGCGGTTGAGGATGTTGTCCTAGAAGGGATAGTTGTTGAGGAGGATCCCATGGAGGATCCTGACAAGATTGGATAAAGGACCACTGATGAATTGATGACCATGGTTAGGTCGACTACCAGAGGTAGGATTGGCCGGTCACTACCGGAGGTTCGTTCAAGTTGTAAAGATAGTAGCCCCTTTAACGCGGCTTACTCGTAAGACTGAGAAGTTCGAATGGACAGAGAAATGCGAGAACAGCTTTCAAGAACTGAAGCAGAGGTTGGTGATGGCCCCTATGCTGGCGTTGCCGGATGGAAAAGGAGATTTTGTGAAGTGTAGTGACGCTTCGCACAAGGGCTTAGGGTGCGTGCTTATGCAGCACGGTAAGGTAATCGCGTACATGTCAAGACAATTAAGGTAATATGAAATTCGATATCCCCGCTCATGAGCTTAGGCTCGTGGCAATAGTTTTACCCTAAAGATTGGAGGCACTACTTGTATGGAGAGAAGTGCGAGAATTACCTAAGCCATAAGTGCTCTAGTACATTTTCACGTAGAAAGAGCTCAACATATGCCAGAGGAGGCAGTTAGAGCTAATCAAGAATAATGATTGGGAGATTCTTTATCATTCGGGGAAAGCCAATATGGTGGCTGATGCCCTTAGTAAAAAGGAGAGACTCAAGATGATAATGTCTTTTGGAGAGTTTATAATAGATTTTGAGAAAATGGAAATAGAAGTGAAGGTAACCGGAGCCGGTACCGAAAAGTTGTTTGAGATTGCAATACAGCCCGAATTATTGGAAAAGATCATATTGTGCCAAGAAAAAGTGATGAATGAAGGCAGAGAGCCAATAAATAGAGAAGAGATTAATACCGAGAAAGATGATAAGGGAATAATGAGGTATTCCTAAAGAATTTGGGTTCCAAATGTTCTAGAGCCTAAAGATGAAATCTTAGATGAAAGCTAGTTTGAGGAATAAGATTTAGAGCAAACCCTGAACGTGATAGTCAGGGAGGTCGCCATCAAGATAGAAGGAACCCATAACATAATGAAGTGGAAAATGAGGATTGTAAATTAAAAGATGACCCCAATTATGGGGAGTCGGATGAAATATTTCATACTAAGGAAACAGAAAGTCGAGTAAGGAAAGGAGACCCGAGACGGTACTCCTATACGGCAATTCATGGACCTGTCTAGACAGAACTTAGACTATTATCCCCAACCACCACCCTGAGGAAACAATACGGTGAGAAATTCTTTCAGGACCTTTAAGTCTCTAAGCTCCCAGAGTTCCAAGGAACAGGTTGACCTAGTCGAGGCAAAAGCCTGGCTAAAGGAAATAGAGGAATCAATTGAGATTCTAAATGATTGACGAATCACAAAAGACTGTTTTTATCACTTACCCTCCTAAGAAAGAGACCACCCGCTGGTGAAAGACCAAGGAAGGCACGGAGCAAGAGATTATAATAAACTGATTTAAGTTCAGTCAATTGTTTTCGGGAAAGTAATTCCCAAAGATAAGGAGATAGTGTAAAAGCTTTAGAGCCAGAACAGAGGCAGACAAGTATGATAAATTATGAATCTAAGTTGTAAAAGTTGTCAAGATTCGTTCTGAGGACACGAATCCAGAATGACGGGATGTTTGAAATCAATGCTTATGTTGTGTTGGTTCATGAAATAATGATAAGAGAAAGGAAAATAAAAAGAAACTGAAGTGGAAGGGAATATAACGGCAATAGAGTTTGAGGAATGATAAGGGAGTTGGGTATGAGGAAACCCTAAAGACTCGTAGAAATAGAAATAGAAGAGTATGTAATCGTCAGGATGAAGGTGATTCACCATGAGTTAAAATTGATGGTTGAGGGCATAAGAGATACATATACTTTATCCCCTTTAAGTTGGGAGGATTCAAGGAAACCTTTAGATAGTTCGAAGGATAAATAATAAGACGCGGATAGACTAAGGAGACAAGAAAGTAAGAAAGTAGGAAAATTGGATGAAGGAAGTGACCTTCAATAATGTGAAATGTAAGACCGGTGGCTCGATACTCAGAAAGGGAGACGCCAGGTATGAGAGGTATCCCAACATTGAGGTGACTGTTGAGATAAACAACAAAAGTAAATAAGGAATTATTAAGAAGAAGTTCACGTTGAACACGACCAATATCACCCAGAACATCCCTGTTGTCATTACCAAATTAGGCAAGCAAAGCGAAAAAAAACCGTTGTTATCTTTTGGAGGCCATATGGATTGACCTCAGTTTGAATAAGGATGTTATTGTGAAATTAAGTATAGACTATCGAAGTGAGAATGATTGAATAAGGTAATCTATCAAGTATATATGACTTGATTTATCCATGGAAGAGTGTAAGTATCTTTTAAAGGTGGAATTAAGGATAAAACCCCGATAACTTGAAATGAATCCTAGGGGAATGCATAAAGGTTGGCATTTCACCCTTAATAGGGACAACATGAGTTTTGACAGTATGAATTGGAAAGGATTAAGGTAACAAGAACCTTTAAGAATCAGTGGAGAAATTCTTCAGAAGTATATAGACAATTATTCTGGTATTAATAAATGGTATCTTGATATGCCCTGTATCCAGGGAATACAGGAGGAACGATTCAAGGATGACCCTAGAGGTTTTACAAGGAGAAAGGTAATATTCAAAATTTTCAAGAATAGAAATGTTGATAAAGGAAATATGACGTAATTATATTGATGCCAAGTGAGGCACGTGTTAAACCACGAGGAGGTATGGATCGAACCAGTAATGGTCGAAATTGTTCAGGGCAATTAGGACTTAAGATAAGATGTTCTAAGTATAAATTGAGAGTCAGTCGTGACAGTGATTAACCTCTAAAGACTGAGGCAATAACTTATGGAAAAATGGTGATATTTTTTTTATTTACTCATCAGATATTAAAGAAAAGCATTTTCACATAAGCTGTGATTGAAATAAGGTAGAAAATTTATTTGGAGGTGGTTAAAATGACATTGACTGTAAGGAAATTGTACTATCAGGAAAGGCCAAAGAGGTGGCCGACACTTTAAAGGTAAGAGGATAATTATAGGCGCTTGTGCCAAAAGAATACAGTGATGATGGTTAAAGCTGTGAAGGTTGTATTATGGTTTGGAAGATTGACATTCCTTCTGATGACTGTGCAATACCCAACCGTAATAGTAGTTGGTAAAGGTTTAATTCGTGTAATCGCCATGAACGGGCTATCTATCTTAGAAGGTCCTATCTTGAGATAAGCCAGGACTATGTTTCAAAAAGGACTAAACAAACCTTTGAGATAAGTCTTCTATTGAAGGCATATGATTACGAATGGTATTAACCTCCTATCGTTGCTTTGAGCGAAACTCTTCTGCAATTTTATCTGCTTCATGTCATGTATGTATGTCAGAATCAGGAGTGTACTCCATGAATCATGAATGGTGATTATGTTACCTCCTTAGAAGGATTTGATACGACATGTATGGACTCCGTATGGTTAGATATTAAGACTTCATGGAAAATGAACGACTACGGTAGGTCAGTGGTGGACCATAGTAAGGCAGCAATGATTCTGCGAGTATTGAGCTGAATACAACCGTGAGAGTTGTATTGGAATGGGTGTTGAGATTGAGTACCACTAATTGGGTCGTGGTAGTGTATAAGTTATCATTGATAAACTAATTAAGTAGAGTATCTACCTAGTGAAATATTTATTCTTTCTTATCAATAGAGAGCCATATTATTATACGAGGAAGGTTGCGATGCAAGCATAGAATTCTAGTAACGATGATGTCTAGAATGAGATCCCAGGTTCGATTTTCGATATCGAGGGAGTTTCAAAGGTAATTATGTATAAGCTAGAGGAAGTGCATGGGTCCATAGAATGATGGACGGAATAGCAAATATTTAAGCATGTGAAATGCGATGCGATAATACTCGATGTTGATATAAATACATATATGTTTTGTTCTCCTATGACAAACCTCTATAGTTCAGAGGTAGGTTCCAAGCCAGATATTTTGTGGCAGTATATTTTTTTTCATATATACAATTCTCTTCAATTCGTTCTTTTCTCTTCTTTTCATTTCATGTAAGCTGAGAAGAACAACCCTTCCAGAAAGGGGAGGTATTGCCGAATGACTATCTATCTGTGTGATAGAAGCCTAGTAGGATACCATCTATTGTTTAATTGCTTGTCAAGTACTAAAGGCTGGCCACCTTCTGTACTAACTATGCGATATAACAAGTGTTCATGATCATAGTGATCTCTCAATAAATTCTTTTACTTCTATATGAAGGATTAAGCTTTCGAAGATAGAAGCAACTGAAAAAGGATAATAAAGTTGTGATAGTATTCGGAATGGAAACACATTCGTGATACTAAGGTTGACGTGGTTATTAAAAGGTTATAGAACGCTAACGAGCAAAAGTATAACCAGTATAATATTAGGAACGGAAGGTGATAACGATTACGAACTGGAAAAGAATGGGTATTGAGAAGCAAAAGCTATAATGATTAGAAGTTATGATGAGAGTCTGTGTAATAGACTTGAAAGAATTTGGAATGATCACTTAACGCGGATTAAGTTATCTTACGACAATAGATCATATGTCAGTATTGAGGTATCGCCTTATGAGATCCTTGAGGGAAGACAATGTCGATCTCCCTTATGTTAGGATGAAGTTGTAGAGCGCAAGATGCTCGGACCCGCAGTAGTCCAAAGGACCAGGGATATAATAGATCTAATCAGAGGACGACTGGTAGTAGCCAGGAAGGACATAAGAAGTATGTCGATTTGACACGAAAGGACAAAGAATAGGAAGGAGGCAACCTTGTATTGTTCAAAGTATTCCCTTAAAAAGAATTAATGAGATTCGGAAAGAAAGGAAAGCTAAGTCCACCAATTGTTGGACCCTTGAATATATTAAGAAGTATTGGGAAGTTAGCATATGAGCTAGCCTTACCCCAGAACATGTAGCAGGTCGTAATGTGTCTCACGTATCAGTGTTAAGGAAGTGTAATTCAGATGTCAGATAAATAGGGGCATATGAGCGCATAGATATGCAACCCGACGTAACCTATATGGAGCAACCAGGAAGGGTTGTAGAGTGAAAAGGGAACAAGTGCTTAGGAGAAGGGTTATCAAACTATTCAGAGTTTGATGGAAGAACCACAATGTGGGAAAATTTATTTGAGAGTTAGAAAGTGTAATGCTAAGAAAGTATCCCAATTCATTTTCTATCTGATTCCGGGACGAAATCCTTTTAAGGAGGGGAGAATGTAATAACCCCAATTTTTGGGAAATTTTGAAACCCTTATGAATAGTGTTTTTACTGAATGAGAAAACTTTTCATGCCACACTATGTAAGGGTTCTGATATGGATATTCTGGGATATTATTAGTACTTTATGTAGTATATAAGTGTATGTAAAGATCGTCAGAATCCAATTCCGAACACTTTGGTTTTTCCCGGAAATACCCTAGATGCGGAAAGAATTGAGTATAAGGTAACAGGATAAAAAGGATTTAAATTAAAGGATTATAATAGAGGATCATAAAAAGGAATATAATATACTGAGAAAGGTTAAGGGAACCTAAGTAATAAGATCCCGGGTATGATCCTTCAAACGATAAACGAGAACGAAAGTTAAGCGAACCGTATAACAGATCAGCGGTCATTAGGCAAACAATTAGGAAGTTAATCAAAGAGATTAGAGAGGATGATGTCACCCAACCAATGAGAAGAGGACAAGGTGGGGAGGATGATATCATGAGGATGACACAAGCATGACATGGGAAGGAAGGAGATGTGGTGGCTTTTTAACCACACAAAATCAAGGGCAACTAGGTAATTTACTAAAACAAACACAAAAATCAAACCAACCAAGCCAAGCAAATCATTTTTCATCAAAATCAAAAAGAAACCAAGGCATTGTTCTTCATGCTCTCGGCCAAAACAGAACCAGCACACTAAATCTGCTGTATCTCCTTCATTTCTCACTCAAATATTGTGTTCTATAGCTCATTGGAAAGGTATTGAGATGACCTACAACTCTTGTTCACAAGTCTCGTCCAAATAATCATGGTAAGACCCTAATTTTTACAGTTCTTTAAATCGGACTTTTAGAAACTTCAAAGCCTAACTTTGTGTTCTTGATTTCTTTGGAAAGATCAAGCTTGTAGGAGGCTCCCTAAGGCTTCCTAGCAACTTAACACCTCCCAAGGAAGGTATAAACTTCAAACCCTAGCCTTTAATTTATTTGTTAGTAAGTTTAATGGTTGGTTTTGTGAAATGAGAAGCATGGATTGTGATTATTAGTAGTTTGGTTTGATTTGGAAG
The DNA here is from genome assembly GCF_009905375.1 of Apium graveolens. Taxonomy (NCBI): domain Eukaryota; kingdom Viridiplantae; phylum Streptophyta; class Magnoliopsida; order Apiales; family Apiaceae; genus Apium; species Apium graveolens. The sequence goes on along the minus strand of NC_133656.1, from coordinate 177,384,071 downwards.
TGTTTTAGTAATTGAAGCTTGATTATAGTTCATAGGTCTTGATTGTGGTTGTTTGAGTTGAAAACCTTGGAGATTATGGACTGATGTGGTATGGTTTCGGTGAAGTTTTGTTGTATTGATGGTTATGAGTTGGTTGGTGGTTAATTGGAGTAGTTTAAACATTGGTAATCGCGTAAAAATAGCCGTCGTAACGTCCGATTTTCTTTAGACTGTTTTTGTGCATAACATTAGGACCCGAGGACCCCCTGCTAGATTATGACCACTGCCATGTTTAGATAGCTCATGTTACGAGCTTCGTTTTGATATGTAGTTCGTTCGATTCTGATGCACGGTTTAGGAGAAACGACCGTTTTAAGTAACGGCATTTCGCGAACGAAACATTTCCCCTCGCCTTACTTTGAAACCTTGGTTAAGGACCTTAAATGACTAATTGGGGTAAGAAACATTTATGGTAAGTGTGTTAGGCAGTTGGTAAGACACTCGCGAAGGAATCGCTTTAAAACTCGTAAAGGTTAAATTATTAAAAATGGTGGAGCCGAGGCTACTCGAGTGACTTAAGCGAGTCAGTAAGCGCAAAACAAGCGTTAGAGTCTAAGTTAGTTAAAGTATAGATTTACAAGTGACTTTGGTTTAATTCCAACTTACTTGTTGTTTATAGGTTACCAGACTCGTCCCGAGCCATTCGTAACCCCCAGTCGCTCAGGCAAGTTTTCTACCCGTTATACTGTTGTTGTGATGTATATATGTATATGCATTATCTTGTGATAGATGCATGTTGGTTAATTAGCAAATTTTGCGATATATTGAAGCATGCTGATATGGTATATATATGCATGCCTGTTTCGTATTCTTGTCATATATATATGTTGGTTCAGTTGATAATACCTATGCTAGAGAATAGCGGTAATTTGCATATACCCTTAGTATAGGGACCCAAAGGTGAAAACAATTTCTAAAACCGGGAGTCGAGGATCCCGAGTAGATTTTATATATATATATTTATATATATATATGGTTATAGTTTTCAAAACTATTAATCGAATAAGGTTTATTCGATAACTTTATTTTATTAATGAATATTATCTTGAATATTCATTCGAGGACTTATGACTCCTTTATATTATTTATTGAATATTACTTGGATATTCATTTGAGGATGTATGACTCCTTTATTTTATTTAATGAATATTATTTATAATATTCATTCGAGGTATTATGACTCAGCTTATTATTTAATGAATATTATTTCGAATATTCATTCGAGGGCTTATGACTCAGCTTATTTTATTTATTGAATATTTTTTGAATATTCATTTGAGGATCTATGACTCCGATTATTTGCTGAGATATATTCTTTATTTTATTAAAGAATAAGGTGTCGATAATCAAACTCACTTTTGATTATTCAAATAAAGATAGTACTTTCGTATAGGTATATCTTTGGATATTTAATATTCATTTCAAGTATAAGTTTCAAAACTTCTACTTCAATTATTTTTATAAAGATTATTCTTTATGGAAATATTATTTAAATAATAATATTCAGATATTTTCTAATATATTGGGACTGATTTATTTTGTTAAATCAGCATTACTCCAAACATTCTTAAAAATGTTTTGCGAGTCTTCAAAATGATTTTTAAAAGTTAGAGCGGATCCCAAAACTCATTTTTATATTTAAGATCCTCCTTTCGAAGGGGATTTAAATACTCGCTCAAAACCTGAGGGATCCGGCTCTGTGGTGTGTTTTATATTCGCAACAAGGTTGCTGTTTTGATAAATGAATTGATTACTTACCCAACACTCGGGAAGTAAAATTCTTGGAACAAGTTAATCCATTAACAGGCATCGCCTGGGAAATATCGGTGAGTTCTCCTTTCCAAATAGATACGACTTCTTGGTGGAGCTGTATCAACAAGTTTCTACTTGGGGAAAGTGGGGACGAGCTTTACGTTTCAGAGTCATGGATTTCATCTGAACTAGGAGTGGCGTAAGTGGCCGAGTAGCGCCGGCCCAGCCTTATTATATTGGCCCAAATGGCCTGGAAGTTCCGCTAAGGCGGTCCATTCCTTAGGAGTTCAGTGTTCGGTTGACAAGTAAATCCGACAGGTTCTCCTCTACATGTAGAAAATGGTGGGGTTGCACTACTACGACTGATCATCGTAAGTGGTCTTCCTGGCGCGGCAAACTCCCGTAATGAGTTCATCATCCAATTGGATATTTCTGCAACACTACCCAGAGCACTTCGATAGAAAGGCTACGGTTGGGCGATTGTTGAGTGTTGGCAGGGTCAAGTTTTCAAAATGATGTTTGCATCAAATGAAGTATCTCATAACTTCATTTTATTTTGATGATATTTTAAAGGTTGAATCTATTCAAGTATTATCTTGTAGTCTCATCTATGTGATGAACTTTTGAACTAATTATAACTTGAACGGTGGTAGTTCAAGTAGTATTTGGAAAGGATATAAGTATATTGGAGTATCTTGTAACTTCATCTTTTAAACTTATATCTAATAAATGATTATCTTATGCATGGCAAAGATTTTCAGAAAAACGTTGAGACAAGGTTAGATATATGAGATCACCTTGCAACGATATTTTTTTATACAGTTATACACTGGGACTTTGTGTATATTATGCATGGAAGAGGACTTCCAATATTTTGAAAAGTATATATGTATATATACTGAATATTTTGCGACTTCATCGCATTAAGATATCAAACTTGGTTCATTTCTTTTGACCAAGACTTTCATGAGTATTATGAGTAGGCTCATATATTGTTAATCATTATACATATTATTTTGGTGGGCTTGATGCTCACCCTTGCTTTCTTCTTTCATCACACAACATCAGATAGATAAGATGAACAGGACCAAGCTCCCAATTCGCAAGCGGATAGGAAACGTTCCACAGCTTTCTGGAAGCGTTCAGGCCGCTGTAGCTGAGGTAGAAATTACCAATAGGCTAAGTTTTCAACTAGTAATGTACCAGACTTATGTATATTATGAATTGTAATAATGGCAAAGAAATGTAAATTTATTCAGAAACCTTTTTAAGGTGTATTGACTTAATTGTGGAATAAAACGACTTGTGATTATTTTTGGATATTCATCTCTGAGACTATAACTTGTGGTGTGTGTGTGTATATTGTGGGGTCACAGTAAAGAGTAGTTGATTGTTTAATAAGATTGGGTGTTGTTAAGGGAAGTGGAACTCGTGACAACCCGGATCCCCGACCCCGGATTTGGGGGTGTTACACAATGGATCCTCCTTTCTTCTTTCCTCTCTCCATCCTTTCATCCTGCTCTATCTCAAGCTCATAGGTCTTCAGGATGCCATACAGTCTCTCCAAAGTAAACTCTTTATAATCTTGTGAGTTTCTTAATGAGACTGTCACTGGTTTCCATTCCTTTGGAAGAGATCTAAGGAATTTCAGATTAGAGTCTTTGTAACACCCCCCAAATCCGGGGTCGGGGATCCGGGTTGTCACGAGTTCCATCTCCCTTAATAATACTTAATCTTAACAATCAACTACTCTGTACTGTGACCCCACAATAAACACACACACCACAAGTTATAGTCTCAGAGATGAATATCCAAAAATAACACGAGTCATTTTATTCCAAAATTATATGCCATTACACCTTAAAAGGGTTTCTGAATAAATTTACATTTTTTTGCCATTATTACAATTCATTTAGATACATAAGTCTGGTACATCAGAAGTTGAAAACCTAGCCTATTGGTAGCTCCTACCTCAGCTATGGCGGCATAAACGCTTCCAGAAAACTGCGGAACGTTTTCTAACCGCTTGCGAATTGGAAGCTTGGTCTTCTTCATCTTTTCTATCTGTTGTTGTGTGATGAAAGAAGAAAGCAAGGGTGAGCAAAAAGCCCACCATAATAATGTTTATAATGATTAACAATATATGCGCATTCTCATAGTACTCATGGAAGTCTTGGTCAAAAGAAATGAACCAAGCTGATATCTTAACGCGACCAAGTCGCAAAATATTCAGTATATATATATATACATATATATATACTTTTCACAATCTTTGAAATCCTCTGACATGTATAATATACACAGAGTTCCAGTTTATAACTGTATAAAAATATCGTTGCAAGGTGATCTCGTATATCTAACCTTGTCTCAACATTTTTCTGAAACCTTTGTCATTCATAAGACAATCATTAACTAGATATAAGTTTAAAAGATGAAGTTACAAGATACTCCCATATACTTATATCTTTTCCGAATACTACTTGAACTACCACCGTTCAATGTATAAATAGTTCATCCCATAGATTAAGCTACAAGACAAAACTTGTATAGAACCAATCTTTAAAATATCATCAAAATAAAATGAAGTTACGAGATACTTCATTTGATGCAAACATCATTTTGAAAACTCGATCCTGCCAACACTCAACAATCGCCCAACCGTAGCCTTTCTATCGAAGTGCTCTGGGTAGTGTTGCAGAAATATCCAATTGGATGATGAACTCATTACGGGAGTTTGCCGCGCCAGGAAGACCACTTACGATGATCAGTCGTAGTAGTACAACCCCACCATTTTCTACATGTAGAGGAGAACCTGTCGGATTTACTTGTCAACCGAACACTGGACTCCTAAGGAATGGACCGTCTTAGCGGAACTTCCAGGCCATTTGGGCCAATATAATAAGGCTGGGCCGGCGCTACTCGACCACTTACGCCACTCCTAGTTCAGATGAAATCCATGACTCTGAAACGTAAAGCTCGTTCCCCCTTTCCCCAAGTAGAAACTTATTGATACGACTCCACCAAGAAGACGTATCTAGTTGGAAAGGAGAACTCACCGATATTTCCCAGGCGATGCCTGTTAATGGATTAACTTGTTCCAAGAATTTTACTTCCCGAGTGTTGGGTACGTAATCAAAAATTCTTTTATCAAAATAGCAACCTTGTTGCGAATATACAATACACCACAGAGCCGGATCCCTCAGGTTTTGAGCGAGTATTTAAATCCCCTTTAAAAGGAAGATCTTAAATATAAAAATGAGTTTTGGGATCCGCCCTAACCTTTAAAAATCATTTTGAAGACTCGAAAACACTTTAAAGAGTGTTTGGAGTAATGCTGATTTAATGAAATAAATCAGTCCCAATATATTAGAAAATATCTGAATATTATTATTTAAATAATATTCCCATAAAGAATAATCTTTATAAAAAATAATTGAAGTAGAAGTTTTATAACTTATACTTGCAATGAATATTAAATAACCAAAGATATACTTATACGAAAGTACTATCTTTATTTGAATAATCAAAAGTGAGTTTGATTATCGACACATTATTCTTTAATAAAATTAAGAATAATAATTAGTAAATAATCGGAGTCATAAGTACTCGAATGAATATTCAAAATAATATTCATTAATAAATTAAGCGGAGTCATATGTCCTCGAATGAATATTTAAAATAATATTCAATAATAAAATAAACGGGATCATAAGCCCTCGAATGAATATTCAAAATAATATTCATTAAAAAATAAAGTTATCGAATAAACCTTATTCGATTCATAGTTTTGAAAACTATTCATATATATATATATATATATTATACTCGGGAGCCTCGACTCCCGGTTTTAGAAAAATGTTCACCTTTGGGTCCCCTATACTAAGGGTATATGCAAAGTACCGCTTATCTCTAGCATAGGTATTATCAACTGTATCAGCAGATATATGTATCAAGAATACGAAACAGGCATGCATATATACCATATCACATGCTACAATATATCGCAAGAATTTGCTAAATAACCATTATGCATCTATCACAAGATAATGCATGTACAAATGTATACATCACAACAACAGTATAACGGATAGAAAACTTGCCTGAGCGACTGGGGGTTACAAATGGCTTGGGACGAGTCTGGTAACCTATAAACAACATATAAGTTGGAATTAAACCAAAGTCACTTATCAATCTATACTTTAACCAATTTAGACTCTAACGCTTGCTTTGCGCTTACTGATTCTCTTAAGTTGCTCGAGTACCCTCAGCTCCACCATTTTTAATAAATTAACTATTACGAGTTTTAAGGCGATTCTTTTGCGAGTGTCTTACTAACTGCGTAATACACTTTACATAATTTTTTCATACTCCAATTAGTCCTTTTTGGTCTTTAACCTATGTTTCAAAGTAAGGCGAGGGGTAATGATTCGTTCGCGAAACGTCGTTACTTAAAAACGGCCGTTTCTCCTAAACCGTACATCAGAATCAAACGAACTACATATCAAAACGAAGTTCGTAACATGAACTATCTAATCATGGAAATGGTCAAAACCTAGCAGTGAGTTCACGGGTCCTAATGTTAAGAAAAAAAACAGCCTAAAGTAAATCGGACATTACGACGGCTATGTTTACGCGATTACCCAAATTTAAACCACTCCAAATCAACCCACAATCAATCCACAATCACAACCCAATCAAAATTCCATCCATAACTCACCATAACAGCCCCAACAACTCCATATTATCAATTTATACTATTCTTAAACTTGAATTTAAACTACACTTAAGTTCATTAATCAACAATCCAAGAACTACCACTCCAAAAACTTCACAAAATCAACTAATCTCTACATTTACAACTAGCAAGCCTCTCATGAATTATAACAACAAAACTAAACCTAATTACTCAAATAAAGTTAGGGTTTTGAGGGGTTATACCTTCCTTGGAGAGTGGAGAATCAAGTGAATAGCTTGGAATCACCCTTAAAGTCCTTATCCAAGCTTAATCTAAACAAAACTTCAAGAACAAAAAATTTAGTTCTTGAAAAACACTATTCACCATCTTCTTCCATGATTTTTAGGAAGAGATTGTGAATGATTTAGGAGCTCAAACTTATAGGATATCCATAACTATGCATAAGGAGTCTTAGATAATTACCTTGCAATTTAACAAAGCTTGGAACTAGGTTTTTGATTTTTCTTTCTTTGGAAAAGAAGAAAAGCCGAGAGCTTGATGAAGAATGGGGAGAAAATTTTGTGTTTTTGGTGAAAATGAATTGTTGGCTTGGTTGGTTGACATTTTGATTTGTTTTGTTACCTTTTTACCATGGTAATTTTTTGTGTGGTTCTAATTCAACCAACAACACACTTGTTTGGTCATGCTTATGTCACCATGTGATGTCACCCTCCCTCCTTTGTCCTCTTCTCATTGGTTTGGTGACATCATCCCCACTAATCTCTTTGATTAGCTTTTAATTATTTGGCTAATGACCGCTGATCTGTTATACGGTTCGCTTAACTTTCGTTTTCGTTTATCGTTTGAGGGATCATACACGGGATCTTATTACTTAGGTTCCCTTAACCTTTCTCAATACATTATATTCCTTTTTATGATCCTCTATTAAAATCCTTGAATTTAAACCATTTTTATCCTGTTACCTTATACTCAATTCTTTCGATATCTGGTGGATTTTCGGGAAAAATCAAAAGGTTCAAATTTGGATTCTGACGATCTTTACATACACTTATATATCATATAGAGTACCAATAAAATCTCAGAATATCCATAAAAGAACCCCTACATAGTGTGGCATGAACAGTTTTCTTATTCAGCAATATCAGCAAAAACACTATTCATAAGGGTTACAAAAAGTTCAAAATTTTGGGGTTATTACAGTCTTTAGTCTGATAGACTCTTCCATGCAAATTAAGAGCATTTAGTAGTTTTTGGAATCTACTAAAAATGTCAGTGAGTGACTCACTTTCCTCATTGTGAAAATGCTCATATTGCTGAATTAAGAGCTGCATTTTATTTTCTCTAACTTGCTCAGTGCCATCACAGATTATCTGTATAGTATCCCAGACTTCCTTGGCAGTTTTGCAGTTAATAATGTTGTCAAACATGTCTGCATCAACTCTATTGAACAGAATGTTCATGGCCTTTTTATCCTTCCTGACTTGTTCAATATCAGGATCAGACCATTCGTGCCTTGGTTTAGGGACTGATGGCTCATTTCCTGTTACAGCTCTCATTGGAACATGAGGACCTCTTTCTATGCAGTCCACATAGGCCTCATCTTGAGAAAGCATATGAAGATTCATCTTTACCTTCCAATGATGGTAATTATCTTTATCTAGAAAAGGAATCTTGACTCCAACGTCTTTCTTGTTCATCTTGCTGAATTGTTTTGATCTTTAAACTCTTTGTAGATTAAGAGCCTGCTCTGATACCAATTGTTAGTCCCTTAACAATATAGCAAGAATTACAGAAGGGGGGTTGAATGGAATTCTTGAACCTTTTTCTCGAAATAAAAATGTTCAACTCGAATATGGATATAAATGTTTTGATTAGCACAATGCGAAATAGAAACTTAATTGAATCAAAACATGAGTAATTAAAAACAAGAGTCTTTAAAAACTTTCTGGTGGATTTAAACAATTCCACCAAAGATATATATTATATATTGAGAGGAATCTGTGTGCAAGAATGCTCACAGCTGCTTACAAATCGAACTGCTGAGAATACAGGGAAATGCTAAGGATTTTGCTTACAAAGATTTCTCTATTTTTGTGTCTCATCACTTATCTTTCTATTTTCTACGTTCTTGGTTTATATATTACCAAGATTATAAAGTCAAAAAGACTGAATAAATATAAAACTATCAGACTTAAGATTTGCTGCTTTTCGTCCTCTATTACCCAGTTAATGGGCTTCCACAGTAGATTTGTATACATCTCGACGGTTGTGCTCAGCTTTCACTGTTCAACTGCTGTTTGAATTCTTTATATAATCATCCGTTGGATTTTATGAATATCCGTTGGATATATGATCATCCGTCGACTTTCTGAACATCCGTTGATGACTTCATTGATCATCCGTCGACTGCTATACTGAACATCCGTTGATAGCCATTTGATCATCCGTCGATGGCTTTGTTAATCATCTGTCGGTAGCTATTTTGGCACTTGACTTCATTTCACTTATGCAGAATTACAAGACATCATTTATATACAATTAATCAGCATATTCTGCATATCTAGTTAAAGTCAACATGACTTATAGGCTACTACAGAATCTATACAAAGATGTATACAGAACTGTGCTACAGACTTATTATTACATAAGTTACTCACTCGATGGATAATTAGTTAACATCCGTCGGGACTATAATGAGTTATCCGTCGGGACTATAATTCTTATCCGTCGAGTGCTATATTATTTCACTAAGTAAAATATACTTAGATGTTTTGTTTATGAAACCATCAAGTACACAACATATGCACAACAATCAGTTATTAAGACTAGTGTGAAGACCTGAAGGATTTTATATGAAGTTGATTATATCTGGTTGAAGACTTGACAATGGTTTGTAAAGATTATAGTATGAAGGTCTGAGAGCGGAACTAATCACCTATGAACCAGACCATTGCACCAGGCGTCAGTGATTCGTGAAAGAAAACTAGTACTATCATTAGAATGATTGTTAAATGAGTATTCGTATCTAAATTTGAAGGTTATATAGTTTATACAAAGACTCGGAGAAAAGACTTGAAGACGGGACAGTTTAAGGGTTACAACGTTCTACAGAATCTAAGTCAAAGTGATTACTACCAACTCAATTCAAGGAACAAGTTAGGGACGTTGGAGGGTATATCTCACTAATACTCTTCATACATGTTTCATGTTTCCATACTTGCGTGGTACTTCCAGCTTTCCACATCAACTTTCGTAGTTCACTTTCGGGAAACTTCAAACTGAAGTTACTTCTAACGTGAAAGAGGAAAAATATATGAATGCCCAACGGCTCAACGAATCCATTATGGCGATCTCTCATTACAGAGATAATGCTTGCTACACATTGTGAAATTATGCATACACCAACTTTTTGTTGACACATATGCTTGGGCAAAAGTTTCAAAAACCAAGACCAATTGTCATGCGTCTCCTCATCTACTAAGGCATAACATAAAGGATAATGGAGGTTGTTTGTATCCGTACCCATAGGAAAAAGTATCTTTCATCTATATTTTCCCTTCAAAAAGGTTTCATCAATTGAAATTACTGGTTGTGCATGTTTAGAACCATCCATCATTACTTTGAGACACCAAAATATATGCTTGCAAACGGATGTACCCTGTTCTTCAGAATGAGGAACGACATCAATATCAATAGCAATTCTGGGATTAGCCTTTAAGATTATTGTTAAGAACATTGGAAGACTTTGATACGTTGTAGTCCAGCTGCCATATACTTCCTCAATTACTATTTGTTTCCCTCTCCATGCTTTGTTGTAATTTACTTGGTGGTCGTATTCGTTAATGACAAGCGAAAAAAATATTTTGATCTTTATTTCAGAAGTCTCTGTCACCTATGACAATCAATAATGAAATACATATAAAATAATCCTGTAATAAAATAGAAATAAAAAATTTAACGATGTACAACTAATATTGATATTAAATTATGCAAGAAATTCACTCAGAAGTGGTTTTACAAAAATCGAAATCATTCTTGCAGATAATTTTCAGTGATCCTGCAACGGCTGATTAACCATACAAACATGTTCATTCTTAATAATAGTTATCTCAAACCATCCATGTTGAGCAAAATTAAAGATGTATGTAAAACTCAACAATTTTGCTTTGGATAACTCAACATAGAACATAGGACTTGAAAATAATCTATGTTCCATTAGAATTAGTACAAATTGATTATTGGATATATACACATGATGATCTTGGTAGCTGCAATGAAGAAAACGTCAACAAAGATCCGTATGAAATTCATTAATATATTCAGGTAACGGAGGAATCAGGTTGAAGTAATTTGAAGCAGTTATTAGGATTATTGTAAAGACCTGAATAATTCCATGTGAAGTTGACTGTATTTGGTAGAAGACTTGACAATGGTTTGTAAAGATTATAGTACGAAGGCCTGAGAGCGCAACTAGTCGCCCGTGAATCAGAACATTACACTAGACGTCAGTGATTTGTGAAAGGAAACTAAATACTATCATTAAAATGCTCGGTAAGTGAGTATTCATATCTGAATACGAAGGCTATATGGTTCTCGGAGAGAAGACCGTAAGACATGATAGTTTACCCTACATTTTAAGCATGCGGTATGGTTCCAATCCCTCTTGTAAAAAATTGATCATTTACACGGATTGTCAACAGTTGGTAATTGATTTTGTTAGTTTAACTGGATTTTTTTGAAGAATCTTGGGCTTCAAGGTCTTAGGTAATTGGGCTCAAGGACATTCACAAGTCTTCGTTTCTGATTGAATATGTACTGATGGAATTTAACGGTGAGGCAAATGCGCTGACCCATCAAGGAAAATTAAGTTGCAAGAATTTTTAGAGATGATTTTAAAGCCCATTGTGTTTTATGTTTTTTTTACAAATATGATTTATAATCTTACAAATGAGTATATTATTTTAAAAAATTTCGAAATGGGCGAAAATCAAATCTAAGACCAGAGAAAATAGAGTTGAGCTATCCAACCGTATTGTGTCTTTTGTTTCTTGGTCCAACTTAATTATCGAGGCTTATGATAGTGTTCTCTGTCGGGGTAAAAGTAGTTTAAGTGGGCTGCTTAGTGTGAATGTAATACTCTATCCGTTGTATGGGTACACCATGTTCCCGTTCTAATTAATACTGACCAATAATCCGTGTTAAGCACGACACGAGATTAATTAGTTATATTATTCAGTATCTAGTATTTAATTATTATTAATAGATTTTATTTAATTACATTATATAGTTATTGATAATCAAAACTCTAATTATGTTAAAATTCAATTAGTGAAATTAAATAAATAAATTTTCTATAATTATATAGTATAGTTATGTAGTTATGAGGAATTAAACCCGAATTTAATGTATAACTAATTATTAGATTATATAGTGATAACCAAATTTTGATATTTTAGTACTACTAGTTGGTAACGAGAGGGAAGCACGGTACCAAGATTAAAAATAATATCAAGTTATCATTTAAATAAAATTAAATCTCAAAATAATCCGTGCGATGCACAAATTATAATAAATAAATAAATGTTTTTGAATTATGTATTTAAGAGAAATTGAAATCAAGTGTAATTATAAATTTCATCATATAATTCTTTTTTCTTTTGACTAATATGGAATATAAATCTAGCTATAGTTCTAGCTATTCACCAAATTATTTTACTTGTTATATTAATATAACATGTTAACTTTTACTAATACGATTACTTAAAAATAAATCGATGTAGATGAACACTAATAAATAAAAATTAATGTGAAAATAAAGTATACATAAAGTAGAAATCAATTCGTGTTAGTTGAGATTTAGTCATATAAAATTTAAAAATAATTATATAATTTTTCTAGCGAGTACCAAGATTTAATAAATTTCTGTTATAACAGAAACGTGGTTTCACTTAATAGTATAGAGAGTTGATAACACGTGCGAAACATATTATCGAATTAGTATTTATAGTGCGAAATACATATCGAAATTAATATATTAATTTGAAATATTAAACTGGCACTTGTAAAGAATAATTATGTAGTTAAAATGAATCGAATTAAATATGAAATTTTCCAATTTAATTCTAGTTCTCCATTATTTTACTTTTTATAGAAATCTAACAGATTATTTTTGTTTTTGTGAAATAAATGTATAATTATCTTATAAACGAAATATTTTTATTTTGGATAATTTAATATTAAATTATATTATTTGATAATTATCTTATAATTAGCATTTTAATATAGTTTATTTAATATAACTTAATTATTGATAAATATATATTTCTAAAATTAAAAATAAGTATACACTTGGATTAATACTAACTAATAGAAAATAAAGTTTAGAGAGAATATAAGTGAGTACCAAAATTTAGTAGTTTTATAAAACATGGTTTCGCTTGTTAATAAAAAGTATAACTTTTAATTATCTTATCAACCAAATATTTTTTATTTTAGATAATTTAATATTAATTAATATCATCTTATAATTATTTTCTTACTACCTTTTTAATATATTTTATTATTATTAATTAATAATTGATAAAAAAAAATTTTAAATTAAAAGTAAATAGACTCTTTATTAAATACTAACTCATAAAAATAAAGTTTAGATAAAATAGAAGTCAATTTTCGTTAGGTAAATATCAAAATTTGATAGTATGGAATTTGGTACTATTGTGCACCAATAAAATATAATTTGGCTTATTAATAAAGAGTATAGATTTCCTCTAAAGGAGTTAAGAGCATCTCAAACCATGACATTTTTTTAGCTAAAAATCCTAAGTGTCTGCTCAAATATAGATATTAGGTAAAAAAAACAGCGCTCCAACCACATCACCTATATTTTATATGATCTTCTATATTTGTTGAATCTGGAAGGGTTATATATTTATATAAAATTTAATACATAAATATTAAAATTATTATTTTATATATAATATTTTTAATTTATATAATCTTAAGTATGAAAATATTGTTCACTTATTAACAAAATTTATTAATTATTTTTAAGAAATAATATATATAAATGTAATACAATACTTATTAGTAAATTTTTATTAAATATATTTTTGTTATATTTATATGTTATTATATTTTCAGTTGTAATAATTATTAAATTATAATTATATACTTTTTCATGTATTGAATTAAGTATTAACTAAATTTATTTTATTATTTAAAGTTATTATATATATACATATAAATCTGAAAAATAGAAATAAAATAATATTTTTGAATATAGTAATGATTATAGCTAATACCACTGCACTGCATGGTCTTACATGGTTCAACAAAATTTTAGATAATCCTGATTTGGCTAACCATTTTAGCTATCATGGTTAGAGATGCTATAAGTTGCATGAAAGAGTATGGAGACTACTTATGTTATATAAGTAAAATCTTGCATATAAAACATTGTAAACTTTTATTTTATGAATCATGTTCAACAAAGATAATTATTTTATCTAAAATCTTGAATATCTTACTGCATGTAGAACATTATAAGATATTTTATTCTATGAAACATGTTCATATTTCACAACATTTGTTTAGTTTGCAGAATACGCACATTTTACTTATTAAATTTAAAGAATCTTCAATAATTTTAATGAATTAGTGATACTCGTAGAACATACTTTACAAAATAATATACTTTATTTAATTTTGATTGCAGAAGTCTCCGATGAAATAGATGTCTCCATAAACTTTACTTTTGAGGTTTAATTATTATGTCGCTATGAGATATTAAACTTGAAATTACGGTAAAATAAATAGATAAATCATATATAACTATGTAGATAAGTGAAAACGAACTTTAATTTGAACTAAAATTAATTATTGGATTATATGGTGATAACTGTTATTTGATATTTTGGTACATTAGTAACAATATTTCCTCGAAATTGAGTTTACTTACTAATAAAGACTTATTCTTTCCTTTTAGTTAATAGTCTCCTGATAGATAACTTAACTTATACTACTTCGATAGCCGTGAAAATACACCTAGAGGGGGGTGATTAGGTTATTATGGCTAACTAGGATTACTTTTAAATTTTACCCTATAATAGCTTACTCAGATTTTACCAACAGAACTATAATCTGACAATGATAGTAAGCTGAGATGACTAAATGCAATGCAGAAAATAATGTGTAGAAAAGTAAATAGAACACACAAGAATTTTAGCCAGGTTCGACCCCTAAGCCCAACTTGGTAAGAGAATATATTATTGATCAATGAAAGTTACAACTAAAAGATACAACAATATATCTCCCTTTATCCCAGCTGCTGATAATAGCTTGCTGAAATCCTGTTTAAGAACATGCTCTCTAAGTACTATACTACCCGGTAGTACAAACTCCTCTAGTAAGTACCACTAAACCCTTATTTCCCTTAGCCAACTTATCCAGCAACTAATCAATACAATTTGAACAATACAAATCAATGATAAAATTTATAACTCAAACTATAGACTCTCTAAGATAATAAAATGTGTATATAATTAGAGTTCAAGAGAGTATATGTTAATCAATAAGTTTAGGAGTTGTGAGTGTTCTTGCTTGCACTTCACCAGTCATAAAACTGCAAGAAACCTCATATATAAACACACATTAACATTTGAAACAACCTCAACAAATTGCAACGGCTAAAATCCAATTCTACCGTTTAAGATCGTTGGGATGGTTTCCAACGTTTATGTATACGTTAGATAGAAGAGAAACAATGATGTTCAAAGTTCAGAAAACATCTCTTCTATTTTATAGAATATAAAACATTTTAACAGTATGTAGAAGATAAAGTTTGATAGAAAAACAAACTCCTATAATTTATGAAATCAATTTGAATAAGTTAAAATGATTTATACTTGAGCTCTATATATATAATGCACGTATATTATATTAGATAAGTCCTTACAACTGATATAAAAGAAGTTCCAATAATATCTCCATGAAATTCGACTTGTTGAATCTGTATTGTGCATCTTGGCTTGATGTTATTCTGACACTATTGATCATAGCTTGCTGAAATACAATATTGTCTTATGACAGCTTGCTACAATTATGCTTAAAATGACAAAGTCATTAAGCTGTGATTACCTACAAACAGCTTGGATAACAGTATGATCGCTTGCTGTGTTGATCATCCAAACTAAGGGATTTAAAATCTCCCCTTTTTTGATGATTCCACACATCTAGGAGAATTTATAAAACTTCCTCTAAATCTATGCATATTTCAAAATATAAACTAAAACTTAAGTTATTACAATCAGCATTATAAAATGCAAAATGCAAAAATAACTTAAGAGATTCGAAATACCAGTAGCATTTCATAGCATCAGCACAGGTCTTAAAACAACAAAAACAACCATCAACAAGTTTTAAACCAAACCACATAAAAAGATAAACATAAAATTAAGTACCAGATGCAACCACAGAAACTTAAACAAAAACCAAGTCAAGTTCAGAAACTAGAAACATAAAGAAACTAAATTCTCCTAAGTTCTCCCCCTTATATCATCAAAAGCAGATTAGTCTCCCTGAGCAGAATTGATAGCAGCATCCTCTTTTGTTGAGAAGAATTCATCTTGCTTCTCCTGTTGGTCCAAACTTTCAGCAGCATTCACAAGGTCATCCAAGCCAGTGTCCAAATCTATATTTGACTGTGAAGCTGAAGCTTTCTGAGCAGACATGAAGTTCAGCAAAACAACATTTAAGCCCTTGACCTCTGTCTTGAGCTGGTTGACTTGCTCAGTGATGGCAATAATATGACCAAACAACAGGGTATTATCATCCTGTAAACCCCTAAGAAGCTGCATCATCTCAGAATTTGGAGTAAAAGTTGAAGCCCCAGCTACAACAGGAGATTCAAGAGCAATGGTAGGCAAAATCCTAACTAACTCTCTATTTTCAATTTGTAAATTAGACTGAGCTAACACGTTGCATCCAAACTTCCTTAACACTTACCTTAACAACAGTCTTAAGTTCAAACTTAAAGAATTTAAATACCTTGGTAAGCATTAAACCATAAGGGAGTCCAATTTTTTTCTGATTAACCGCAACAATCATATTCTTGAGAACCAAATGTGACAAATCAAAAGCCCTACCATCTAGGAGTATAGAAATCAGAGTTACATCTTGACAACTAAAAGTTGATTTATTCCCACCCCTAGGACACACATTAGCCCTACAGATTTTAAACAACAAATGTGCCATATGAATTACTTGAGTTGTGGAAGGAGGCTGAGGGTTTTCTTCAACAGTAGCATCAGATCCTAACAACAGTTTAAATTGATCCTTCACAGAAAAATCAGGGAATGATACACATCATTTTCCAGTAAAAATATCAACCTCAGAGGGATTATCAAACTTGATTATTGAATTTAAAATTGGAGGATTAAGCCTAATTTTCTTGTCATGCACAATGGTAATACAGTTCCCATACTTATGTTCAATCAAATTAGCATAGAATTCTCGGATTAAATTGGGTTAGTAGACTTTAGGCATATCTATGATAAATGATTACATACCTAAATTCTGAAACAACATTAAAGCACCAGAGTTTTGAAAGATCTGACCAACAATTGGGATTCCAGGTATAATGGGACGAACATCCAAAGCATTTTCAGTGAATCGTTGTTGAAGATCAGGAGAATCGAACGCCAATGATTGCTTAAGCTTCTTCGAATCAGGGGTGTGAGATATTTCGTCATCACTTTCGTGACCCAAATCAACCACTGTCGTATCAATCTTGGAGGAAGTACGCTTGCCCTGAACACCAGAGTTTCTAGTAGTACGAACCATTTTGATGAATTGAGACGGTGATTTTTGAGAGAAAGAGTAAGTTTGTTTGGAGTGGCGGTAATAGTGAAAACTGAGAAGCGGCGTAAAATAAAACCCTAACCCGTGCTATTATAATGATATTTAAGGGAAAATTTAGGATTTAATTTAAAAACAAAAATCATTATCCTAAATCTAGCAGTTATCCTTAATTAACAACTTATATCTATCTAATTAACCACACTCAACACATTTATCACTTAACCAATAAATCAGCATATCATGCAGGCAGTTAAACATAAATAAACAGATAATGACATATCATAATCAAAAAATTAAATTAAACACAAAAATGCCATTTTAATAACCCATCATAGTAAGCTAACATGAAAAATGATAGTAAGCCAACATTACCAAATTTCCAATGATAGCTTGCCATTATACACTGCACATGCCAAGTTCCCTTCGAATAGTAGAAAATCTTGCTTTGCCAGGGGGTTTTGTAAAGATATCTGCCAATTTATATTCAGTAGGCACAAAAACTAATTCAATCTTACCTTTGGCAGCATTATCTCTCAAGAAATGATGACGAACATCAATATGCTTTGTTCTTGAGTGATTCACCGGATTCTTTGATATGTTGATGGTGCTAGTGTTGTCACAATAAATTGGAACTTTGCCACACTTGATTCCAAAAATTCGTAGAGTCTGAATCATCCACAAAATCTGAGAGCAACAGCTACCAGCTACCAAAAACTCACCTTCTGCTGTGGATAAAGCAACTGAAGTTTATTTCTTACTTTGCCAAGATACGAGACTTTGTCCTAAGTATGTACAAACACCACTTGTGCTCTTTCTATCAGTTTGACAACCTGGATAGTCAGCATCACTATACCCCACAAGATCAAATGTGCTTGTAATAGGATAAAATAACCTAAGATTTATAGTCCCACTTAAATATCGAAATATTCTTTTAACTGCATTTAAGTGTGATTCCTTAGGTTTAGCTTGAAAAAGAGCACATACACAAACACTATACATAATATCCGGCCGAGAAGCAGTAAGATATAAAAGACTACCAATCATACCTCTATACTTTTTGATATCAACTGCCTTACCATTTTCATCTGAAGTCAGCTTGTTATTTTGATTCATTGGGGTAGATTTTGACTTGACATGCTCAAATCCAAATCTAGCCAGCAAGTTCTTCACATACTTTGACTAATGAACATATATGTCATCCTTTGATTGCTTAATTTGGAGTCCCAAGAAATAATTGAGTTCAATCATCATGCTCATGTCAAATTCACTACTCATATACTTAGAAAACCACTCACACATAGAATTATTAGTGGATCCAAAAATTATATCATCTAGATATATCTGGACAATCAAAATATCATTACCATTTTGCCTAGTAAATAAAGTAGGATCGATTTTACCTCGAATGAAGCCATTTTTGATCAAAAACTTACTAAGCCTCTTGTACAAAGCCCTTGGTGCTTGCTTTAAGCCATATAATGCCTTCTTGAGCTTGTAGACATTGTCCGGATGTTGTTCATGTTCAAAACCATGGGGTTGCTAGACATAAACTTCCTCTTCCAGAAATCTATTAAGAAAAACACTTTTAATATCCATTTGATGTAGCTTGATCTTCTTGTAGCATGCATAAGCAAGAAGCATCCTAATTGATTCCAATCTAGCTACTGGAGCATAAGTTTAATCAAAGTCAATGCCTTCTTGTTGGTTGTACCCTTGTGCCAAGAGCCTTGCTTTATTTCGAGTAATAGTACCAAATTCATCCACTTTATTCTTGAAAATCCATTTTGTACCAATGACTGAAGCATTCTTTGGTGGCTTGACAAGTTCCCAAACATCACATCATTCGAATTGATTGAGTTATTCTTGCATAGCCGTGATCCAATTTTTATCTTCGAGTGCTTCTTTGACATTCTTGGTTTCCTCTTGAGCAAGAAATGCAGCATAAGCACAAAAATTTGTAGTACCTTTTCTTGTCTTGAGTCCATCAGTAATATCACCAATAACCTGTTCTAGAGGGTGATTCTTCACTGTCCGTGTAGCTTTTGGCAATGAATGCTTTGAGATATCTTCATGAGAGGCCTTCCTTATCTTATATGGAGGAGCTAAGTCTTCACCATCATAGATTGGCATTTTATCCTTTGCTCTATTTCCTCTAGGACCATCAACAGTCATCTTTGCCATCTTTACAATTGCATAATCAACTGGAGTAGAAGGTTCTGCTTGCTGATTTCCAGAGGCAGTTTCAATTTAGCTTGCTGTTTTCCAAAATCAGTCTCTGTTTCAGCTTGCTGTTTTGGAGTAGCCTTCTCTGTTTCAGCTTGCTTTTGTCTAGCTTCACTTACATCATCTTCCTCGTCTCTTGGAAGATCATTGTTAGGTTCTTTAAAAGTAACATCTATAGATTCTTCAACAATATGCTAAGTCAAATTATAAACTCTATAGGTTTTACTATTCATAAAATAACCAATAAAAATAGCTTCATAAGAATTAGCATCAAATTTACCATCATTACCAATTGTCTTGAGTACAAAACATTTTGAGCCAAAAATCTTGAAGTAGCTGATGTTGGGCCTTTTTTTCTTTAGCAATTCATATTGAGTCTTGTCCAAAATAGGTCTTATCAATATTCTATTCGAAACATAGCATGTTGTGTTGACTGCTTCTACCCAAAAGTTCTAGGTAACTTGCTTTCTTGCAACAATGTCCTTACTGTCTCTTGCAATGACCTATTCTTGCGTTCCACCACACCATTTTGTTGTGGAGTCCTTGGAGCCGAGAATTAATGTGATATTCCTCTTTCTTCATAATAAGTCACAAAGTCTTTTTGGAATTTACCACCTCGATCACTCCTTATACCTACAAGTTTTGTATTGAGCTTATTCTCAAGTAATTTAATTAGTTTCTCAAACTCATTAAAAGCAGCATATTTAGTTCTAAGAAACAGTACCCATGTAAAATGAGAATAATCATCAACAATTACAAAACCATATTGCTTACGTCCAATATTTTTATAAGCTTCTGGACCAAACAAGTCTAAATGCAGAAGTTCTAAGGGTTTAAAAGTAGATACCATCTTCTTTACTTTGTGAGTACTTCTAATTTTCTTGCCTAATTGACATGCCGAACACACCTCAGTCTTGACATACTTGATTTTGGGTAAACCTCTGACTAGCTTCTTCTTTGAAAGCTTGTTAAGCAAGTCCATATGAGCATAACCCAATCTTCTATGCCAAACATAAGGATCCGTGTCTATTGCAGCAAGACATCAAGTTGTTTTCTACAACTCAAATTCCAAAATATATATATATTTCCTTCCCTTTTAGCAACTAGGGGGACTTTGTTAGTACCAATAGTAATAATACACTTCTCAATACCATAATGAACCTTATGACCATCATCATATAACTGACTTATACTAAGCATTTTATATTTTAGGCCTTTAACATATTGAACTTTATCAATTGAAATGTGTTTATCACCTATTTTACCTTTTCCAAGGATTTGAAGAGTTTTGCTATCACCAATAGTCACTCTTCCATCGTTTTTCATCTGAAGACTCAAGAATTATGCTTTGTCTTCACTCATATGTCTAGTACATCCGCTATCCAAGATCCATTGCGTTGATTTGACTCGAGCGGCAGGACACATCTACAAAAAAAATAAAACAACTCAACCTTTTGGTACCCAAAGTTTGTTGGGTCTGACATGGTTAGCAGATAAACATATAAAACATGTAAATCAGATTTATTTATCCATTTTTGGATAAATCTAGGTGATTTAACTCTGCCAGCCTGATGATAGTAAGCTGTCTTTGTTCTGCCATTCTGACCATAGTAAGTTGTTTTCTGTTTGTTTCCTCCATGGTATGATTTCTGTCCATTCTGAACTCTGCAATATTTTTCAAGATGCCCTTTCTTTCCACATCTATTGCATATCTTCCAAGGCATAGCATAATCATAGGGTATGTCATGTTTTCCTTCATATCTTAGATCTTTGTCCTTCTTGTTGGCATTCATTCCAATTCCTTCTCTGACCAATGGAATATTTGTGTTGTTCATCATTGATTTGAGACTCTCTTCTTCTTGAACAAAAGATCCCATGCCCCTTTTCAGATCCCCAACTTCCTTTGTGAGCAGATCAATCTTTTCAGCTTGCTGACTTATAATTTCAGCTTGCTGAGATGGTTCTTCTGTTTGATTTGTAGGTTCTGCATTTAGTGATTCTCTGAGTTTGAACAGCTCCAAACATTCATCCCTTGCTTCAATCTCCTTCTTTAGCTCTATGATATCCATTAATTGAGTTTTGTTTCTTTTGAGGAGAATTTTGTTGAAGTTTTCCACATGACTGACTTTAGCTGGAGGATCCTTGATTTCAGCCTCTTTGTCAGCTTGTGTAGGTACCTTCTTGTCAATCCAAGTATCCACTTTGCTCATCAAATCTTGAACCATAGTATTTAGATAATTATTCTTCTCTTTTAGCTTGATATTTTCAGCTTTAAGAGAATAATATTCTCCCATAGATACATCCTCACATTCCCGCATGGTTAGTGGTTCCAAAATAATATTTTCAGAAGATAAATTATATTTACAAGAGTTTACCTCACTCTGATCTTCTTCTGAATCACTTTCTAAGTAGCCACTTTCTGAATTTTCTCAAACAGAATCATCATCAAGTCCAACTAGGGCAAGATTAACCATGTCTCCACTTGAATCATCACTGGAAACTGAGTCATCATCACTCCAAGTCATTAGAGCTTTAGCTTTCTTCTTATCCTTGAAGACAGTTTGTTGTTTTGACTTCAATTTGTAGCAGTCCCACTTATAATGGCCTGGCTTTCCACATTCAAAGCATGTCTGATCTTTAGAATCCTTTTTGACCTTTTTGTTGTTGGAAAATCTGCCTTTGTCTCTTTTCAGCTTAATCTTCTTCTCAATCATCTTTCTGATCTTCCTGGATATTAAAGCTATTTCTTCATTTGATTTATCTTCAGATTCCAGTAAGTTGTCATTAGTGTGAAGAGCTAACTACTTCATTTGAGCAACTGGAGCTTACATAGAACTTGATTGGCTTTCCTTGATTTTGCTTTCAAATTGTTCTAATTCTGCAAAAACAGCCAATTGATCCATAGTATCTATAGTTGGAGAGGATTCCAAAGCGGTTACCTTTGGTTCATAGATAAATGGTACAACACTAAGTATCTTCATGTTAATTTCCTCTTGAGGGATATGTTTTCCAAGTTTCTTTAAGGCATTCAGATTTGTCTGGAATCTAGCTTCACTTTCTCGAATAGTTTCTCCATCTCGAAGCTTGAAATTTCCGAACTCATTCATTGGTTTGCTCAATTTCACCTTCTTTAAGCTCTTAAATCCTTCGTGATAAAATTACAGAGTATCCCATATCTCTTTAGCTGATTTGCATGAAGAGACTTTATCATATTCACTAGGACATAACCCATTCATGAGAGAATTCCTAGCCTTTCCATTGAAATTGTATTTGAGTAGTTCAGCCTCCGTGAGATCATCAATGTCTTTCACTTTTCCATCTTTGTCCTTGAATTCAAATGGACCCTTCTGAACAACTCTCAAAGCTAGTGGCTCCGTGGATAAATACACTTCCATGCGACCTTTCCACCAGTTGTAGTTTTCTGTACCAAGCAAAAGAGGTGCACAGTGGTCTGAGGTTCCTTCGGTATATTTGTCAGCAATTTTGATCGAATACTATTCCTGTTACAGAAAGATTAGTATACCAATGCTCTGATACCAACTGAAAATACACCTAGATGGGGGTGAATAGGTGATTATGGCTAACTAGGATTACTTTTAAATTTTACCCGATAATAGCTTACTGAGATTTTACCAACAGAACTATAATCTGACAATGATAGTAAGCTGAGATGACTAAATGCAATGCATAAAATAATGTGCAGAAAAGTAAATAGAACATACAAGAATTTTAGCCAGGTTCGACCCCTAAGCCCCTATGGTCTACGTCCTGGTCCCTTACCAACTTGGTAAGAGAATATATTATTGATCAATGAAAGTTACAACTACAAGATACAACAATATATCTCCCTTTATCCCAGCTGCTGATAATGGCTTGCTGAAACCCTGTTTAAGAACCTGCTCTCTAAGTACTATACTACCCCGTAGTACAAACTCCTCTAACAAGTATCACTAAACCCTTGTTTCCCTTAGCCAACTTATCCAGCAACTAATCAATATAATTTGAACAATACAAATCAATGATAAAATTTACAACTCAAACTATAGACTCTCTAAGATAACAAAACCTGCATATAATTAGAGCTCAAGAGAGTATATGTTACTCAATAAGTTCAGGAGTTATGAGTGTTCTTGCTTGCACTTCGTCAGTCATAAAAACTGCAAGAAACCTCATATATAAACACACATTAACGTTTGAAACAACCTCAACAAATTACAACGGCTAGAATCCAATTCTACCATTTAAGATCGTTGGGATGGTTTCCTACGTTCATGTATACGTTAAATAGAAGAGAAACAATGATGTTCAACGTTCAGAAAACATCTCTTCTATTTTGTAGAATATAAAACATTTTAACAGTATGTAGAAGATAAAGTTTGATAGAAAAACAAACTCCTATAATTTAGGAAATCAGTTTGAATAAGTTAAAATGATTTATACTTGAGCTCTATATATATAATGCACGTATGTTATATTAGATAAGTCCTTACAACTGATATAAAAGAAGTTCCTATAATATCTCCATGAAATTCGACTTCCTTGTTGAATCTGAACTGTGCATCTTGGCTTGCTGTTATTCTGACATTGTTGATCATAGCTTGCTGAAATACAATATTGTCTTATGACAGCTTGCTACAATTATGCTTAAAATGACAAAGTCATTAAGCTGTGATTACGTGCAAACAGCTTGGATAACAGTATGATAGCTTGTTGTGTTGATCATCAAAACTAAGGGATTTACAAGCCGTGTTTCCCAAATTGTGTTTCCCTTTAGTATAAATTCTCATATTTTATTATCTCCTTTTATTTAATAGACTTGTAGTATATAAATTCTACCACTATTAGTATTATATTAATTAAATTATTAAATTAATTTAAAATTTTTGTAAATAATATTATATTCTAGGCTTTTGTTCTCGAAAATTAATTAACTCCTAGTAGATTATTTCATTATTATCATATTAATTAAATTTTTATGTGATATATTGTTAACCTACCTCGATATGCATGATAATAAACGGAATTTTGTATAAATTATTTTATATTTACTATAGACTCCTAGTATATTCTATTCTCAATTTTTATTTCATAGACTCCTAGTATATTATTGTTGTTGTTTTTGTTGGTGTTAATTTAATATTTTAGAGACATACAGTTTGGTCTATATAGCATACCATATTATTAAGAGGGGGTTTCTGTGTTGCATGATAATAAAGGGGGTTTTGTATAAATTATTTTACATTCTCAATTTCTACTAACAAGCTCCTCGTAGAGTTCTAGTATATTATTATTATTATTATTATTATTATTATTATTATTATTATTATTATTATTATTATTATTATTATTATTATTAACTTAATATTTTAGTGGCATACCGCAATACACATGGCATACCCCGTGCGATACACGGACTGATTATAACATTTATTATTTTATATTTTTTTTATTATATAAAATTAAATTATAGCAGATAATAAATATGTATTATTGAAATTTATGACATAGTTAATAATTTATACATCATTTTATTGACGGATTCAAATTTTAAATAGTTAAAATAATAAAAAGTCATCCGCCCGTGGGCACTTATCGGAGCAGTATATGCGGTTTATTTGGTGTATGCGGATGATGTGGTAAAGATTTTTTTAAAATTTGTTCTTGATTTGTTAATAAATTGATATTTTTAAATTTGAATTATTAAAATTAATTTTGGAAGTGTTTGGTTTCCTACAAAAAAAGGTGAAAAAGAAGTTGAGTGCGATTAAAAATCAAGTAGGATCATTCAAAGAGTTTGTAATTATATCAAAGACATGATTTAATTTTTTTAAATAAAATATATTTATTTTAACTTTATTTTAGAAAGTGTTAACAACTGTTTTAGGAAGGTGTTAACTTATACTAGTATAGTATACAAATACAGATTATTACTCTGCTTTCCAAAAAAAAATTGTATCACATTGATATTTTAGTTTTTTATAGCTTTTTTCTCACTCGATTTTTGTTTTCTTACTTCTCTAACAAATAAACTTAAGTGGGTGGTCCAATTTATGATATATTAATGTTTATTTATTTTGTGACATTTTGTTAAACCTCTAAAATTTTATTCCAAATTCATAATGCAATTTTAGATTTAGATAATTCATTTTAATTCTAAATAGTGGATTATAAATTGAAATTTAGGATATCATTTTATTGAATTTTAAGAAAATTTTAATTAAGTAGTCTTAGATTTTGTTTATCATTATGGGACAAATCTATTTGTTAGGATGTCAAAGTCCTCCTACTAAATCTAAAATCTAAGAATCAGAGTAGAACGGAGTGGAACTATATAGGGTTTCGTTGGATTTCTAGACCAACTAAACGTAGTTTATGCAAAAGTAGCACAGTTGAATAAAAATTGGCATAACTAGTATTCTACGCCGCTTGGAGTGGCGTTGGAATAATTTTGCCCCACTTTTTTACATTTGTTTTTCTCTTCCCATGTTGCCCAACTCAAACGATACTGAAACGAAAGGTCCTAAAATTCATATTCAACAAGATTTTTTAGAGGATAAAAAAGTATAATATATCCTTATAAAATATTTTGCCTAATATAGTAGTAAAAGTACAATCCTTGTACATGACAAAAATAATTCGAAAAAAATGAATTATGAAGATATATTTTTTGACACGCAAAAATAATTCCTTATAAGGAAATGTGAACAAGGGTAACAAAGAGTGATTGTAACGCCCCCAAATCCCGAATTAAAGGATTTGGTCATCACTTTAAAACCTCAATATAAAACAACATGTTTAATCAATAAATAAATGCAGAAATTTCTTAAAAAATAAATATAGTATCTCGACCTCAACTATACCAAGATCTTTTTAGGTTACGATTCTAAAAACAAGAATTTCCAAACTTTTATAAATAAATTTTGACTTTCTTTTCTTTTAAAACTCTTTTAAATAATTCTCAATCTCAAAACTCAACTCACCAATGTAAATTCGAAAAGAAGTATACTAGGCCAAATTATACGATAACACAACTATAATATATATATATACATATACAAACAACTATACATAATAGAACTTCCTCTAGTTCCGCAAATCCTGATCCAACCATCTTTATAATATCCTCTTTCACTCCTCCTTCTGATTTACGCGATTCAACTTTACTCCAACTATCTTTCACTAGAAAGTTAAAATGTAAAATAGGCAAGTATGAGAGAAAGAAATGCTCAGCAAGTTCGTTAAAGCATAATAGGATAACTTCAAAATATTTATGTTTTTCAAATAAAGCCCACATCTGCTATCATGCAGAACATTTTAAAACAACGTGTTTCTGAACCCCATAAAAAGTTATATAATATTAAAACCTTTTATAATTGAGCAACAGGGGTTTTAATCACAATTTAAATCTCAACTAGAATCCGAATTCGTAAGAATCGGGTCAACTATTCGTATAACAAAATCAGTTGACACAAAGAGATTACCTTTAAAAATAAAATATTAGCCATCACAGGTTAATTATATCAACCAAGGTATTGAAACTTTAAAGAACTCAAATTTAACAATCCTTTATTGGCTTACAACAATGAATATATTTTTCTTTCTGCTTACCTGAATACTTTCATCACTTGAATATCATAACTGACAATCAACAATAAATATGATTGGACGCTAAAATTTTGACTACATCCGCTGATCAGCTGGAATAAAGTCCACTAATATAGGGTACTCAGGCACACATTGGCCTATAATGATGGACTAGCTCTGCTAGCCTCTTACACAGCTGGACTAGCTCCGCTGGCCTCTTACACAATATTGCTGGACTAGCCCAGCTAGCCTCTTACGCAATTTTCCTATCTTTAGAAAAGAATTTGGGTTAATCGACATCCTTAATGATTCAACTCCCTATTTCACATGGTCAGGAGTAACCTCAACAACTGATGGTGAAATAACTAGAATAATTAGTAATTCGCCGATCACACGATAAAGATCCACTGTATAGGGTATGTTGGATAGCATAGTTATTCACTATCTATCGAGAATGAAATCATCTTCTAGCAGAACAATTACTAGCATATCATGATTTTAATAAACCAATGATTATCTGCATACAATGTCTCCCAACAACCTTTATACAACAGTTTAAATTTTGAATATATAAATATTCATATATTCTCAATTTAGAATATGAAAAAGTACTTGAAAATCATAATAAGAAGTTTGATATGTAAAAATTAAACTATTATAGAATTAGAATATTGTAGATAAACTTGCCTTTGATTTTAAGTAGTTAGTCACACTCGCAACAACACAAATATTCTGTTATTCTGAATTCCCATGACATCACCATCTTTTACTTGATTAAATCTCTGATTTGCTGCTCATGCAATATTGCAAACCCAATATGTGAACGGCCCTATCTTGTATCGAAAGGCTTTTCGTGCCATACTATTCAACTCTTCATCCATTTTATCTGGTCCTGATCGTCTCGAACGATCCGCATCTATAATTAAAAGATACATCTTTATTCACTTAAATGATAATTATTCAACGAACTGCTCGTCTGAAACTCTATCGTCTACCCAGACGATGGCCCACACATATAAAAAATAATAAACACATGCATCTTGACCCACGTACGTACGTAATTCACATAACATGTTATTCACATATTTCACGCAAAAAATAACTCATATTGTCACAACATTCGACTTGATATGCTTAAAACCGAAATCGAGTGGAAATACGACTTTTTAATAAATATGCGACTCAGAAATGTTTACAAAATAAGTGACCTTTTAATACAAAAGAATTTATGTCTCGAAAATATTTTTAATAGAAGCAGAATATTTTTCTAAGTCTAGACGCGTTCGTTTTCGTCTTAAATGGATAAAAGGTCTATTTATTATCATTAAAATACAAATAATTCAATTAATATTAATATTAATTGATTATTCACTACCTTTATATATTTTTAAAAGCTCAAAATAATATTAAAATATTTTTTTCGATTAATTTTAAATAACAGAATTTCATTTAACTATTTATAAATAAAAATAATTGATTAATCAATTAATTAAATCATAAATAATTAATCAAAATTAATTATAAATAATTAAATCAAATTATGATTTCCGAAAATAATAACAGAAAAAAATTCTGGAATTAAAATAATTTAGTTAATTATCTAAAATAATTAACCAAATTAAATTGTGAATTATATACCAATTTTTGGAAATTAAAAATGATTTTTTTAATTATTTTTAAAAATAATTCAATAGAAACAGTTTTCCAGATTTGGTTTTGGGGAAGGGGGATCAAACAGCAGAACATTTGAAGAAGACGACCGAAATTTTTTGAAGAACTCTCCAGAAATTTTGCAGAATCCGGTGAGTTTCGAACATTCCGGCAACGTTTAATTTAAGCCAAAATGTAACACCCCCAAATCCGGGGTCGGGGATCCGGGTTGTCACGAGTTTCATTTCCCTTAATAACACTTAATCTTAATAAACAACCAACTACTGCGTACTGTGACCCCACAATATACACACACACCACAAGTTATAGTCTCAGAGATGAATACCAAAAATAACACGTCATTTTATTCCACAATTATAAGCCATTACACCTCAAAAGGGTTTTTGAATAAATTTATATTTCTTTGCCATTATTATAATTCATATAGATACATAAGTCTGGTACATCAGAAGTTGAAAACCTAGCCTATTGGTAATTCCTACCTCAGCTACATCGGCATCAACGCCTACAGGAAACTGCAGAACGTTTCCTATCCGCTCGCAAATTGGGAGCTTGGTCCTGTTCATCTTGTCTATTTGTTTTTGTGTGATGAAAGAAGAAAGCAAGGGTGAGCAACAAGCCCACCAAAATAATATGTATAATGATTTACAATATGCGAGCATCCTCATAGTACTCATGAAAGTCTTGGTCAAGTAAAAATGAATCAAGTTTGATATCTTAACGCGACCAAGTCGCAAAATATTCAGTATATATGTATATATACTTTTCAAAATCTTGGAAGTCCTTTTCCATGCCTAATATACACAGAGTTCCAGTTTATAACTGTATAAAAATATCGTTGCAAGGTGATCTCATATATCTAACCTTGTCTCAACATTTTTGTGAAAATCTTTGTCATGCATAAGATAATCATTAACCAGATATAAGTTGAAAAGATGAATTTACAAGATACTCCAGTATATTTTTATCTTTTCCAAATACTACTTGAACTACCGCCGTTCAAGTTATAATTAGTTTCAAAAGTTCATCACACCGATGAGACTACAAGATAAGACTTGAATAGATTCAATCTTTGAAATATCATTTGAAAGAAATGAAGTTACGAGATACTTCATTAAGTCCCGATATATATATACACCTATATATATAGACATTTCATACACTCCTTGAAAACCTCTGTTATGAAAATTATAAACAGAGTTGCAATATCCAATGAATTTGGAAAGGAGAAAACCTTGGCATAAACCTGATATCTTGCTGATCAGGCAAAGATACCAATAAGTAACATTTTCTACTAGTAGATGGATGAATCCCCCACCGGTCATCACCCTGGCCGTATTAGGACCTTGTGCTGGACCGCCACCCGGCCTCTTACGCGTTGATGGACTGCCACCCAGCCACTTACACTTTGATAGACCGTACCCCGGCATGTCGCTTATGCCGAATCAATTAGATAGACTTACTTCCCGAACGTTGGGTAAGTAATCAATTCATTTATCAAAACAGCAACCTCGTTGTGAATATAAAATACACCACAGAGCCGGATCCATCAGGTTTTGAGCGAGTATTTAAATCTCCTTCAAAAGGAAGATCTTAAATCTAAAAATGAGTTTTGGGATCCGCTCTAACTTTTAAAAATCATTTTGAAGACTCGAAAATACTTTAAAGAATGTTTAGAGTAACGCTGATTTAATAAAATAAATCAGTCCCGATATGTTGGAGAATATCTGAATATTATTATTTAAATAATATTCCCATGAAGGATAATCTCTATAAAAATAATTGAAGTAGAAGTTTTAAAACTCATACTTGAAATGAATAATAAATAACCAAAGATATACTTATACGAAAGTACGATCTTTATTTGAATAATCGAAAATAAGTTTGATTATCAAAACATCATTGCTTTATAAAATAAAGAATATTATTTAATAAATAAGCGGAGTCATAAGTCCTCGAATGAATATTCAAAATAATATTCATTAAATAAAATAAAGTTATTGAATAAACCTTATTCAATTAATAGTTTTGAAAACTATATCCATATATATATAAGTATATATATATATATATTATACCCGGGAACATCGACTCCCGGTTTAGAAAATGTTCACCTTTGGGTCCCCTATACTAAGGGTATACGCAACTACTGCTTATCTCTAGCATGGTATTATGCAGTTTATAAGCAATTGAATCAACAATTAGATATCAAGATTACGAAACAGGCTTGCATATAAACCATATCAACATGCTCTAATATATCGCAAGATTTGCTAATAACCATCATGCATCTATCACAAGATAATGCATATACATATATACATCACAACAACAGTATAACGGGTAGAAAACTTGCTTGAGTATTCCCGGATAGACTTAAGCTTAGAGTGTGTCCGATAACCTATGAACAACAACATAAGTCAGAATTAAACCCCGGTCGCTTAAGAAACTAGACTTTAACCAATTGAACCCTAATGTTCGCTTTTGCGCTTAACGATTCACTTAAGTCGCTCGAGTACCCTCGGCTCCACCATTTTTAATAAATTAACCATTAAGAATTTTTAGGAGATTCTTTCGCGAGTACCCTACCAACTGCCTAAACCACTTTACATAATTGTTTCATACCCCAATTAGTCATTTAAGGGCCTTAACCAAGGTTTCAAAATTAGGCGAGGGGTAATGGTTCGGTCGCGAAACGCCGTTACTTAAAACGGTCGTTTCTCCTAAACCGTACATCGGATTCAAGCGAACCACATATCAAAATGAAGATCGTAACATGAACTATCTAATAATGGTAATGGTCAAAACCTAACAGTGAGTTCACGGGTCCTGATGTTAAGAACAAAAGCAGTCTAAGGTAAATCGGGCATTACGACGGCTAAGTTTACGCGATTACCAAATTTGTACAACTCCAAATCAATCCACAATCAATCCCACTATCATTACTACAACCAAACTCCATCCATACTCTACTAAAACAGCCCCAACATCTCAAGATTTCCAATTTATACTACTCTCAATCATGAACTAAAAGCTTATACTTAAGTTCATTAATCAATAATCAAGATTTACAACTCCAAACTCATTATAAATTCAACCCAACTTTAAATATACATGGATCATACTTCCCAAGAACTAAACCAAGCATAAAAACTCTAAATATTCAAAATTAGGGCTAGGGTATGAGATTATACCTTCCTTGGTGAGTAAAAGTAACTAAGGAGCTTGGAATCACCCTTGAAAATCCTTACCAAAGCTATATCTAAACAAAAACACAAGATCAAAATTTTAAGTTCTTGAAAACACTATTCACTCTCTTCTTCCATGAATTATTGGAAGAGATTGTGAAGGAAATGGAACCTTAGATTCATAGGATATTTATATCTATTTACTAGGAACCTTGGATAATTACCTCACTAATTATCAAAGCTTGGAACTTGAATTTGGATTTTCTTTTTTTTGAAAAAGAAGAATGGCCGAGAGCTTTGTTCTTGAGGAACAAAGTAATCTTCTTGATTTTTTTTTGTTATGATAATTGTTGGCTTGGTTGCTTCCTTTTTTGCTTGTTAATTAACCTTTTACCATGGTAAAAATTGTTTGGCTCACAGTTAACCAACCAACCCTTCCCATTTGGTCATGCTTATGTCATCTACTTATGTCATCTTGTTACACTTGTCTTTCTCTTGTTGGTGTGATGACATCATCATCCACTAACCTCTTTGATTAACTTTTAATTACTTGGCTAATGACCACTGATCTGTTATACGGTTCACTTAACTTTCGTTCTCGTTTATCGTTTGAGGGATCATCCCCGGGATCTTATTACTTGGGTTCCCTTAACCTTTCTCAGTACATTATATTCTTTTTATGATCCTCTCTTATAATCCTTGAATTTAAATCCTTTTTATCCTGTTACCTTATACTCAATTCTTTCGGTATCTGGTGGATTTTCGGGGAAAAATCAAAGTGTTTGAATTTGGATTCTGACGATCTTTACATACACTTATATACCATATAGAGTACTAATAAGATCTTAGAATAACAATAAAAGAACCTCTACAAAGTGTTGCATGAAAAGTTTTCTTATTCAGCATAATCAGCAAAATCACTATTCATAAGGGTTACAAAAATTTCCAAAAATTAAGGTTATTACACAAAACCGACCTGTTTGCTTCAGTTTTTAACTGCAAATAACTCTAAATCACTCCCACAGTCAAGATAATCACATAATATCCTCACCCAAAATCGAAATCAAGTTATCCGGCAAAAAGAAGCAATTTTCCGGTGAGCTTCGACTTCTCGCAAAATCACAACCAAACGCGATGATTATTATTGCAAATCGAAGCTTACAATCATACAAACTAAGTACCAATAACAATAATCTCAAACAATCAGCAAACAATTCATAAAATTGATTTATAATTTTCGAAACACCCCTCGAAATCGACTAATTAATTTAACAATAGAACGAACAAATTAATAGCATGATTCGACTGAAAATCACATCAGGAAGTTAATTATGGCATCAAACTCACTCAAAACTTTATAGAATCGAAATCCCCAAATTTGACAAGGAACCCTAGAATTCGAAATAGAAATATTACTGACCCTTTACAGATTTTGATGATAGGAACATGTAGAACAACATGAGAGCTTCAAAATGATTACTCATATGATGAATTTGGTGCTCCCTATCACCTTCAAATTAAGCTTTGATCTCAAGAACACACCAAAAACAATTTTAGAGGATTTTTTTAAATTTTTTTCCAAATTTTTTAATAAAATTCTAATTTTTAATAATACTTTTATTAATTAGAAAATTATTTATAATTACACAGAAATACCCCCTAAAATGATTTGGAGCCTAATTATATCATTTAATAAAAATAATTAGCCTAAAAATAATTATTAATGGGGAATATTTTGTTTTCGAATAAATACAAAAGTTATGCCAAAATTTCCCATGAATATTCCAAAAATACAAAAATATAGAATATTTGAAGGATCTTTGATTTTATAAAAATCAAAATACGAATTTTGTGGGCTTTGACGTCCCGTTAGGGCCCCGGTCCGATAATTTTTATTAAACCAAAATATTTTCTAAATTAATAGCAAAACCGGAATATATATATAATGTATACAAATGCACACCAAACGAGGCAAAACAGGTAACACGTAATAGACGGACTTTGACACGCATCCAAATTACGTATAATTTCATATAAATACATTTTAAACATGTTATAAATAGCCAAAAATTACTCTGATTCTTACGGGACCACAAATATTATCTACCACATGTTATATCATTGCAAGGAGCATTTTAAATAACAATATACACATAATAATTCATTTAGCACGTAACAAAATAGGTGTCATATGCTTTTTTTATATATTTCCACCATTCACCCACATTCAAGGTGAACCCGGATAAAATACCAAATATACTTTTAGACGTGGATAAAATACCTACTCAATCCTGTAATCTTAAAATGAACTCAATTTAACGAAATCTCTAAAATGATATGCTTTTAATAAAACTCTAAGAATAGTAAAACTAGGTAAATATTTTTTCACAAAACTAACAGGGATCGATACCGAACTCATAATTAGCACATTGGTCTATTTAAGGACAAGAAAACATCACATTGGAACAAAATATCCACAATTTTATTTCTCCCATACTGAAAAATCACATAAAATATCCCGATAATCAAATAATAAATTCTGAAAATTTGAGATATTTAAATTTTTTGAAAACATTGTTATTTACTTCATATTTTAAATTTTGTGACTTTGTATAGTAATATTTCTACTGTATTTTGACAAAAAGGAAATTTAAAGAAAAAAATATGTAGATAAATGGTTTTTAGCCACCTGAAAATGGTATGAAAGCATAAAAAATGGGATATAAGCCATATATGATAATTTTGTTTTATAGAAAACCTCGTTTGCAAGTGTTTTTAATCAGAAAGAGTAATTCAAAAATAGAACTTTTTCTTCTTCAACATAACGTTATAATACAATTTGGATAATAACACATTAAAATAATGAAAAACATTGGATAGCGAAAGGAAAATAGAAAATACAACAACTTCAAAGCAAAAATACTTGAAAATACAGCTTATATATTGAAAGCAACTAGGGACACTCTGACCTTCAAATTTATTAAATTTGAGCATCTTTGATAGTGGTTTCCACCTTCCGCACCTTCTCCACCACCTGAGCACGAATCGCAACCAAATTCTCCATAATTATAGCTTCATGTTATAGTATTTCATGTTCATCTCCTTGTAAAGCTGGTGAACAGCTTTCGAAACACTTCATGTCAGCAACTCGTCGAGCCAAATAAAGTAAGCACATGTCTTGCTCATATATCACTCCCAACATCTACCGGCGTATTCATTAGATATCTCATGTTCCACACCACAAAAGCACATTTCTTGCCTTTCCATTACAGCAATGGTTGATATAAATGTATGATTGAGATTATAAATTTATGATAGAAATGACAATTGAAAACTGGTATTTATATTCAAACATTTAAGATGACCTTATCCCTTTGGATTCACATCTTATCCTATCAGATTTTTTGGTCATCCATTTTTTCTATATTATCAATATTGCAGAATGAATTTTCATTATGTTATCTGAATTATAGCAGAAGTCACATGCATTCTTCTTCAATTAATTTTAAATGACTACTCAGTGTATGTATTGAAGTTTGAAAAAATTCACTGTAATTGTAGAGTCACTTCAACACATGAATAAAGATTCACTATATTTTTAGTGGTTACTTCTATCAGTGATTTTGTAGTGGTTACTTTTATTAGTTATAGTATATGCTAAGTCACATACAAGTCTGAATACCTTTGGATTCACAGCTTTCACCCTCAGATTTTCTGGAAGAGTACTAACGCAGGAAGACATTTTATCAATGTCCCGATACTTTTTATATTTACGAATGTTAAAAAGAAGAGCCTCTTGAACCCCCAAGAAACATTTCTCATATAAAACCCTTAGGCAAAAAATGAACTTACAAAATGTAGACGACCGTGCAAAAAATCAAGAGTTGCAGCGCAAAAATTTAAAGGCAACGAAGGCATTCATTGACTCCCACACCTGGAACACGATGACTCCGATGATACTGATGAATAACCTACTTGATATATTGTGGGTTAATTGATATTTGTATTATTGCAGCGTACTAGTTTTTATTTCTGTATCGCGTTGTCGTTGTCTATGGACAATGTAACATTTTCTGATTTTGTATTATTATGTAACCGTGTGTTTTTTTAATTTCAATTAAATACGTGGTATTGTAATTTTTTGAAATTTGCACAGTTATGCCTATCCAAATTTCATTTTTTGGCTTATATCAAAGTAGGATACAAATACTTTAATACATGCCAATAATTTTAAATTTTATTTTAGAAAAACATGTTTAATAGGCTCTTGAACATGCATTCATTAACTAGTTTAACAATATTTGAAGTACAATATATCAGAATGGATATTAGTACATTGCTTTGATGTTATGTGATTGCATTTATGTTTGAAATTAAGTTTGCATTAATATATAAATAATGTAAGGGAAGAAACAGGAAAACAAATAATTTAAAGGGAATCATCGGACATATAATCATCGGAAAGATAATTCTGATTTTGTAATAGGATGTGTTGCTCCATTTCTATAAGCTCTCTCCCAATAGCATGGAATGAATCTTGTGCCAGATGAAACATATAATGACGACTCCTACGCAAAAACATTCGGTTAATTTCCTTCCTAATACGTGCCACAGTGTTAATCACTTTTCGCCTAAATTGTGACCAAGTAGGACCTTCCCCGACTTGAGGATACATTTTAAGGGATTGACGAACGGGAACCCTTACACCCATAGTAATTAGGTCACCTCTCAACCGGTCCGATTCTTCAAGTCGATAATCCCATTCACGACGTACATCGGCAAAGTTCTCTTTTGGATCGCTAACCCTATGACTACGATAATTATCATCTCTTTCTCTGAGCAAGCTGTTGCGATTTGTGATAGATGATATTTTAGTAATGTTATGAGCCGTTTTATATGTGGTTTAATATTTTATATAGGAAATGTTGTTGGGTGAATACTTTTAAAAGTATCATTATTGAGAAGCGTGTAAAAATTCTAAAAATAAGAAAAAATGGATATCATGCATAATTTCAGTGGAAATAGTAGTTGGCGTGAAATAAAGTTACTGTAACGTCTGGGAAATTTACGTCTGTATTATATCATATTTATAATAAATTATGTGTGTTAATTTGTCATTTATGTGTAATTAACTGTCAAACCCTAATTGCTATGTGTTACGTGCATTCTGTGTCGTCCAAGTATTTTTATGGTATTTTTCAGATACTTTATTTTTGCATTTATAGCTTTCATTTCAAAAGTTATACGACCCGAATCATGATTTTAAAGCAGATATTTCAAAGAAAATAATGGGCCTTATTTTTCATCAAACGGCTTTTACCATCGCATTATTCTGAACATCTAGGTATTTTACAAATTTTCTTGTTTCACGAAAAAGGACTTTTCCAGGCCCCATTGGGTGTTAAAAAGCCCACAAAAATCACATTTTTATTTTTATAAAATTATAGGACTTTCATTTATACCATTTCTTTGTATTTTTGCATTATTCATAATTTTTGGGAAATTTTGACATATATATTGTATATATAAAATATTTATAAATTAAATTTTAATACTCAAAAAATATAAAATTAGGGGCTTATTAATTTTAAAAGATGTAGAATTAGGGCTTTAATTTTAACTAGGAGTATTAATTTTACTACTATAAATAGCCTAATTTTTATTTAATTATTATTAATTAAGTAATTAAAAATCATAAAATACACAAATTCTCTGCAAATCGGGTCGGGAAGAACAGGGTAGGGTCAAGATTTAATCGACGATTTCGAACTGATTAATGCATCAAACCAAGTGATTCAAGTACCCAAATCGAAGGTTTTCATCTATTCTTTCTGTTTCCAGCATCAATTTCATGTTTCAATTCGTAGTTTTTGATTTTCGATTTCTAGGGCTTATGTTCGAATTAGGGCTTTTTGATTCTAGGGTTATTATGATGTTTTGATGATTGATATAGCTTCCTGATGTTATTTGCAATCGATTCATGGTGTTTAATTGAACAAACGATGTCTGGATAACAAAGTTCGATTATTAGGGTTTATGTTCAATTTTCAAAACATAGCTTCGTGATTTTGGTGAATATTTGGTTCCTGATATGTTAGGGGTTTGATTATACAGTTCTTAAGCTTTGATTTGCACTACAGAACATTGAGTTTCATGTACAGATGAGTAATTTCGTATATTGGCCAGATTTTGAAGTCGGTTTCATCGGAGTTGAAGATTACGGGATGTTTTTGGTATGAGTTGGCCGGAAATAGATTGGTGAAGTAATTTGGAATTGAAACCCTATGAAAAATGAGCCAAATAGTTCTGTTTTTAGCCTGAAAACGGGCTGCCGGAATCCTGGCTGGTCGCCGAATTCTGGGCAGAATCCGGTCATGTTCTTCATGACCCGGAATTGACCCGTTTGACTCGTTTCCAGAACCCGGTTTTGATCTGATTTGTCAGATGTTTGAGTTCTGACAAATGTTTCTGGAAAATAATTTTTATATTTAGTTTTAATAATTATAAAAATCAGTTTTATTTATTTTATAAATTGATTAATTAATTATTTAATTAATCGATTTATATTATAAATAATTCTGAAATATTTTCTAAAAATCAGATTTAATTATTTATTATTTATTTATTAATTATTTAAAAAAGATTATTTATTTTGATAATTAATCAAATAATTTCGAATAAATCATAATAAATTCATTTTAATTCCAA
This sequence comes from Apium graveolens, assembly GCF_009905375.1. NCBI lineage: Eukaryota > Viridiplantae > Streptophyta > Magnoliopsida > Apiales > Apiaceae > Apium > Apium graveolens. The sequence continues at coordinate 177,345,353 of NC_133656.1, read as the reverse complement.
AAATTATAGAAAAATCATTTTCAGTTCTGATTTTTCTTAAATAATTATCTAAAAATTATTTTAGGGTATAAAAATTAGTAATAATTATTTATATTGAATAATAAATTGAATAATCTATGTTTAATTGATATTAATTAGACCGTTAGTCCGATTCGAGTGAAACGAAAGTCCTTAGACTCAGAATAATGAATTATTTTCATTAAAAATAATATAAAACCTAATTTCTTCCAGAAATTAGTTGACCTTGTTATTTGTTTGATTATAAGATGAATCGCGTGCCAAGATGAGTCTGATAAATTCCGAAAAAATGGGAAACGAGTCAGATAATGATCAGTTAAGCGATCAGCGAGTCGATTTTGATTCTAAAAATTATTTTAACTATAAAAATGATTATGTGGTTTATGTGCTTATGTGTATTATATGGTTAATTGAGTCTTTCTTATTAATATATAATATACGAGTCAATCATAAGCGCATGGGTAGATAATAGGAACGATGTGGAGTCGATCCGAGACGCAGTTGAAGTACGAAATGACTAAACTAGTCTATTTCTCTAACAAAAGCTAATCTAGCAAGGCAGGTTGAGCCGGTGATAGACGAAGGTGATATAATTGAAGTGAGTCACGCAGAAGGCAAGTTTTTCCCCTATTCTAATTTCAAAATAGTGATATTTCTTCAGATTCTTATCACGCTTGCACTCTTTTGATTTTTGTTCATAAACACTGATACACACTTGTTATTCTCTTGTTCATATTTCATTTCAATTCTTGATTTATCTTTTTCTTTGAATTCCTTATTCATATTCCAATTGTTACTCATATATATTGATATATTCTGGTGATTAGAATATATCAAAGCATACCGATTATTCCGGTTGCTACTCGAAGGACTGGATAGTAATATTTTTGGGGGTTAAGTTTACTTAATCCTAAGGACCGGGACATAACCGAATCCTTGAGATAGGCTGTAGTGCCTGGGTACCCGACTAGATCTATATAGAGGGATATCAATTTGCACTGTATCCTGGTTGATCAGCAGGGTATAGATGCGAACTTGTGTCCAGTTTAGTTCATTTATATTCGCCAGCAGTGGCCTTCTTTCTATTCTCGTAGGGTTATATCTTTGTAGATATACCCAGATTACCGATTAATTTATACTGCTTTAACACTGTTTATATTTGGTGGACTTGTTGAGCAGTTTTTTGCTCACCTTTTTTTTTGTTATTCACCTTATTATTTTCAGTTAAGAAGGGATAGGAAACCCATCAGGACTCGAGTGGTAAAGAAGCGGGTCAAGCCTCGGGGTCCTCTCATACCCAAGGTCTTGATCCTAATCCAGGAAGAAAGCTTTGAGTTGCCCGAACAGGTGGAGTGTAGATAGTTAGTGTGTGTGTTTGAATAAAAGATGAAGTTAGTTTAAAATTGGTTAGACAATGATTTTTAATAAAGAGAGTTTGTAAGATTTTGAATTTGGTTTGTAATAAAGTAGTTAGTGGTTCTTGTTTTCATACTTCAACCTAAAAAGATCCTGGTTAGTGTTAAAAAGGGGTTTAAATATATTTCTTTATTATTTTTTATTCAGATTGTATAGGTGTGGTGATTAGCTAGTAACCCCCAGACTTATACCCCGAGTTTGGAGGGCGTTACAGTTACGCAATAAATGACATAAATTACTGTATGATTGGACAAGTCATCTATATTTTAAACATGTAGCTATTTACATTACTGTTTGATTGGACAAGGCATATTTGTTTTCAATTTTAACATACATATCATTATTGAAAAGCATGTAAAATTATATAGATGAGATAATGTTTACATCTAACAAAATTATGCATAAATTAACTTGGAACTCAATAATGTCTGATTGGGAAAGTCATTATTATTTCAATATTGAAAATGTAGTCAAATGAAGTGGCTTTGTAAAGCTTTTTTATGCTATAAATATAGTGTGTTATCATAATTGACATAATGTAGTAATTGAAGAGTAATGAGTTATACTCCTGATAATATTAACTGAGTAATAGGTAGGAAATGATTTTGTGATGAAGATTTTAGGTACTCAATGGATCCGAATAAACGTTACGCTAGAAGTTCAGTAATCATGATGCAAAGGGAGTGGGAATGGCGTGTTGGATGTCTCCAAATTTGTATAGGCCAATGTGTTGAGGAAGGAGTATGAATACCAAAACAATGTGCCATACACATGTAGTGAGACACTTCTCGATAGTTGGAAATAGCGTTGTTCCATGCTAGAGAGGAAGAAAATCGAATGAGAATGAGTTAAATCGTAAAGAGCTACAAACAAGGAGTAAGGATTATGCTGAAGACAGTGACCTATACACTGCCAATTGAAGTGGCGTAAAGGCCGTTAATTGAAGTGGTGTTAAGGAGGAGGAACCATCACGTCAAGGAGGTGGAACAGAACGACTGTGTTTTTTGTTGTGTAATGTGGCACAAATTAGGTTAAATAAGAGGATGCTCTAACGTCCTTGTTCTTTAAAAATTAAAAAATATTGACATCGTGCCACTTGAAGTGGCAATCCGTCGTATCTTTCTTTATACACACACCATTTCAAGCCACTTCAAGAGGCGTGAACAAACCCTTTTTTGTAAAATTTTACAAAATCTTTCAAAAATTTCACAAGATTTTACAATATCTTTAATTATCAAATTTTATTATTCATAAAATAAAGTATATTTTTTTTATAATAATAAATTCCAAATTCAAACATCTGAAATTATAAGAGAATAATAATTATAAAAGATAGTATCAATTTTTCTAATAAGCTTAAATTATAAATTTCTAATAATTAAAAAAGATAGTATCATTTTCTCTAATAATATATTCCACTATCTTAAATTATAAAATAATCAACAAATAAAGTATATATTTTTATAAGAATAAATTCCAATTTCTTTAAAAAAATTAAGAAATGTGATAAACTTATAATTAAACAGCTTATCTTATCAATTTTTTGGAGATATAAATTTTAAGACATATTTTGAAATTCTAAATATGTATGAACAATACATCTTATATTATCTTTTTTTTTATTTTCTACAGATAACTCATTATATTTTCTGCAAAAAAAATTCATAATTCCTTCTTATCCCATCTCTTCAATTTCTCATTAAAGCGCCCTCACCCTCCACTGCATAGTTTGAACACTCGACACACTTTCTTACATATGTAATCTAGGGAAATGGATGGTTGGTGCATGTAAATTTCATTTGGGGTGGAGAAATTATTCGAGATAATGGCAATATCTATTATTCAATCAATCCCAAAAAGATGCAGTACATTACACCCACAACCATATATGATGAGTTACCAATGTTGTGTACGATCTAATACAACTCAGTCGTCATCAATGGAATTTAAAGATGCATATCAAATATCCTTGCTGGGGAAAATTCAACCTTGTTGAAGGTTTCTATATTGGCGAGATCAGTTGTGATGGTGATGGAACTCAGATGTTAAGAATTCCTGAGAATATGCTTAATGGATATGGTGGTGTTTCATTATTCATTGAAGCAGAGCATATACATAACGATGACCCCTATTCATTTCAATACAATTGGGGGTCACAACCTATGCAGAAACAAAATTGGAGAAGTCAGTACCCTACACACAATTCAAGTGGGTAGTCACAACAATTTTTTTAAGGCTATGTGGGGGAATAGTCGGTAGTGTGCATATGAAGAGGTGTTTAATCAACAAGGTGAAGGGTATGGGGGGGGGTCTACTAAACAAGATGGGTAATAAAAGGGAGTTTAGTCAAGAAGGTGGAGGATACGAGAGGGGGTTTCAGCCAACAAGGTGACTATAGAAGGGAGTTTACTCAAAATTATGGAGGGTATGGAGGTGGTTCTAGTGCATAAGGGCAGTACGAAAGAGAGTTTACTCCATACTATGAAAGGTATGGAGGTGGTTCCAGACAACAAGGTGGAGGGGTAATGATGATATGAATATTTCTCCAGCTAGAAATGTAGCAACAATAAGTGCGGGAAAGCACTTAGCCCTTACTGAACCTGATTTTCAAGGATGAGAGGCAGAAGAAGATGATGAATCTAGTGATGACCTTTTTGAGCCAGACGATGATGAAGATGAAGATTCAGCGAGCGAAGATGGTGAAGGAAATTCTAATAGGGAGGAACAAGAAACTGAGAGTTTGAAGGTTGGCCTGCATCATCATGTTTCTAGGGCGCCTTGATTTGTCACCGAGGAATATACAGCAACTACGGTGGATAATCGTAATGATATGTATCTTGATTGGGATGAAGATCATGTCGTCTTATATCATAAACGTTTATTTCCTGACAAAAGACACCCTCATCAATGCAATACGGAAGTTCCATATTGCGGATGATAGGAATTATGCTGTAATAATAAATAATCTGTCTTGCTTAGTTGTGAAGTGCACCGAGGCGGGTTGCAATTGGAGTTGAGGGCTCTAAAAAAGAAGATACATGTGTTGTTAGGTCCAAAAGGTAGAAACAGATGGGGGATGACTGTATGTTTTTCGTTTTAACTCTAAAAATGCAGCAGATATTGAAACTTTAAAATAAAATAAATAAATACAAGAAATTTCACATAATAATTCTTGTATTAAGAAATTAAAACCACAAGGGGTTGCCTACACATTTGAACATATATTCAAAGTTATAAAAGGATAAAGTCAATATTAATTATAAGCTATCAAAACTATGGCTTAATGTATCTATCACTCTAAAAACCTATATCTCTTATCAAATGATTAACAATACAAAAAGAAGTTATAAATAATGAGTGTATCCAATGTGTAAATCTTTAAATGGTGAGTGAATAATTGGGCATGACCTCTCCTTGTCAAATCAAGTTTTTTGAAGTGTTGAGGATAAAATGCAAGAGCTTCGCACTATTCAAGTATGGAGAGATCTGATTCCCAATTTGTTGCAATTAATTATATAGGCTGGTAGGTAGGTAGAGAGAGAGAGAGCGAGAGAGAGAGAGAGTGAACATGTGGCACAATAATAACCAAGCATTTGAATTTGACAACTTGCAAATGTTCAACTTGCATCCCTGAGTTGTTCCTTGAATTGAGTTATGCCTAGTATAACGACCTGTGTATTTTTGAATTATTTAAATATGTAATTGTGCAATTATGGAAATTATTAAATAAATAAAATATGTGTGTTGGTTTTGACCGGTATGTGTTGTTTGATTATTATCCATATGTGATTTACAGTGTACCGGGTTGTCCGCGCGATTAATTATGGGATCATATTGAATTGTTTTCACTTTCAAAAGTGGATTTAGTGTAAATTTATCTTCATAAATATTGGGAATATTTCTAATTTTTTTTTTATAATTTTATAATTACAATAATTATTTTTAGGATTTTATAAAATTGAGAAATCAATATTTTATTAATTATTTATCTTTAAATGATTTTCTAAGTATATTTAATGGTAAAATCCATATTTAATTCTAAAATTCTTCAAAAATTATGAAACTCATATTTATTTAAGTTTGGAATATTCTGAGAATTTTAAAATTATTTTGGAAATTGTTGAGATTAATTTCAACCGCACGTTGTTTCGCTTAATTGTTAAAAGCGGTATAAAATTGCGTTTCAAACGTTATTCTTAAATTTCAAAATTTTTGTTTTTGTAAACTCCGGGATATTTATGATATTTTAAAACTATTTTTGTAAATTTTGGGGACTGTTTTCTTCGCACCTTGTTCCGTTAATTATGAATTTCGGGGCAAAATAGACCTTTAAATCTTCACAATTATCCCGAATGTAACGTGTCAGTTTCATAGAATATGTACTACCACGTGTTGTTTGCTTGCTGGTTTAACAGAACGGGTGAAATAAAATAAAATCCATATGAAAACACACACAACCTCCGTGTGTGCATCTCGGTTCTTCTTCTCCTTTAACCCTCAATTCTCTCCTCTCACTCGATTCCATATACTTCTGTTTCTTTCTCGACATCTCTGTTCTACTCCGTAAGTTCTTGGTTGCTGCCCTTTTTTTTTACCCGGCTCCTGTTTCTTCTTGTTCGGTCGCAGCCCTTCGCCGTTTTCCGGCGAGGTGGTGGCGCGTGGTATATTGCCTGAGCGTGTGTTGTGTATGTATACTCGCTGTGTGTATATATTCTTGTGTGCGTAGGTATTTGTGAGTGTGTGTGTGGGCGGGGTTGTGTTTTCTGTGTGCAGCCACCGTCTGTGTTGCTTATTGCCTGTTGTCTTGTCCTTTTTCCGGTCGTATTCCGGCCGTATGTTGCACGCGTGTCTCTGTGCAGTCGGGTTGTGAGTAGATTATTGCTCTGTTTTTCTTTCTGATTGGGCATTACTGATTGGGAATTCTTAATTATTTTCTGCAGGAATTAAATGAATAAATATTTATGAAATAAATGTTTCGTGCAGGAACGATTTTTTTATTTAATCGGTAGATTTTGCGTTTGACGCCCAGTTTATTCGGGAACTCTCAAAAATTTGCCGCCGTCGACGATGAGCCTCGGCGAGTCGACGGTGGACGGTGATGAATTTATTCTGAGTCCTAATACGAATAAAAATATAAAATGCGAATAAGAGTAATAATTAAACAATATCGGTGATTGTGATTTGGGTTGTCATTGTAGTTGTTGTGGATTGATTTGACGTCGATATTGTGTTCGACGGGTAGTCCGATAAACGAAGGAAATACTGTCCGATTTTAGGAAAACTGAATTACGCAAACACAGAAATGTATCCGATGAATATCGGGACGTCGAGAGGCTATATATATGTGCGTATTTTATACGAAACTTGATTGTATAATGTGTTGAAATATTTTTCTAAATCGATAAACCTGATTTCGTAAAATAAAGAGTATAAGTATTTTCCGAAAACGAACACTGAACCAATTTTCGAGAACGTGAACCCTAAGTGATATGTGTATTATTATATGAAGTATGTTACGAGTCGGATTTTGTTAACATTCGGGTAGACTGTTAGCGAGGATATGTCAAGCATAATCGAATGTCTAAGTTAGGATGTTTCGACCTTGTAGGTTCTAGTCGGAATGCCCGAGAATTGGAATTGGACGAAAGATAGTTGATGGTGAGTCAAAAAGCTCAGGAAGGTCCCAATAAAAGGACTTGAGTGTTGAGGTCGAATCCAGAGTGATATAGTGGTTGGACGTAAAAGCCTAAGCGGAAGAGTTGGCCCAGAATTGATCAGTAGTAGTTGTAAAGCCTTGTAAGGCAAGTACTTCCAAACTTTTCCTCAAGATATATTGCAATTATTTTCGAACTGTTTCATAAAATGTTGCTCTTATTTAAAATAACTCTTGGTTATATTGCAAGTGCATTAAACTATTTACCCTTGAATCCCTGATTTTTACTTGATCTTGAGTCGTAAGCCTTGTTCTTTGTAAACCATCCTTTGTTGATCCTTAGACACCAAACCACACAAATATGATACTATTTCCCAAAGGTATAACTACCAAACACTGAAACAAAATTGTTTGAAAACACAGAAACTTTTATACTGCAACCATTCTGTATAACATCAAAGAACTATACTTTGAAAAAAAATCATTTCTGACCTAATACCGGATGCTGATACGAATTGAAAACCATTTCTTATACATACCCTGAAATTCCCTTGAGATATCCATAAGCCTCCTTATGCTTTTATTTAAGTTTTTAACTATTGTTGATTATGAAATTGCTTTATTGAATTGTATCATTTATCCTATTGAACTGCGTTAGGATTGGATAGTTTTTATATATGTGGACCAGATTCGTGGTCAGACCATACCAATGGTCAAGTTAGGCCAATGTGTGCCTTGGATCCAGTAATTAGAGCAGTGTTGTGTGCTTGCTCGGGGTTAGTGCGTGACTGATCAGCAGCCTAACCTTGGTTTTTATAACTTAAAATGAATATCCAATTCTAATGATTAGTTAAAAAGAAACTTGATTCCTTTGAATCATCTCATTTGATCATTGTTTAATCTCAGTTACCACTATTATGACTTGCTGAGCTAGTTAGCTCACCCTTGCGATTTTTTTTATATATTTTACAGTTGAAAAGAATATGGATGATAGTGAAGTTCCTCAGTCCAAAGTGCGGGCTAAGGTTCCAGTTAAGTTGGATCGAGCTAGCAGAAGCTTCATGCGGTAGAGAGATAGTCAGATTGTAAGAATGATTTCATTATCAATTGTAAATTAAATTAGTTGGGATTTGGTACGTTGTAATAAAAGTTAAGATTGTGGCTTGTTTTCATACTTTAACCTGTTGCGATCCGTGGTTATGTGAAACAGGGTCATTGCAATTAATATTTTATGTACAGGTTTATATATTGTGAATGTGTTGTGGACCCCCAAATTTCTGACCCGGGTTTGGAGGGCGCCACACCTAGGGTGATTTAATCACTTGACTTTTCATAAAAACATGACAACTTGCACCTCCAAGGGATCTTGGACTGCCCACCTGTGACTAGAACATGTAAGCTTGTCAACTGGACTTAGTTCCTACAACAAATATTCCCAGTTGCGCCTCCTAGCTAGAATAGACCTTCAATTGTGCCAATTACACTTCCTAGAGGAAATTTGCCTTAAAATGGGTATCAAGTTGCGCAAACAAGGTGGTATAGTAGTCCACTTGCGCCTAAGGTACTCCAAGTATCAATTTTCCTTAGATTTTATCCTAACTGGCGACTACAAGTATTGAAGCTCCACTGGCGACTACAAGGGCCTAGATGAGGTTTTTGCCCTAGAAAACATCCCGAGTTGCGCCTTTTAGAGTAGGAAGTATATTACTGGCGACTAGAGCGGTGAAGAAGCACTTTTGATATAGTTTTTACTCTAGTTTCTTCCCAGTTGCTCCTACTAGGTCAAGACCAACTCTAGTACTTAGATTTTGAGTTGTTCTTCAAGGTTCTTACTCATGCTAAGAAATAGAGTGGCCATAATGACTCCTACTACAAGGTAGTAATCACTTTAACTTAGATTCTGTAGAACGCTCTAATGGCTTCAAACTCTGCTGCTAAACTGGATGTAGTACTGATCTAATTTGGGAATATAAACACCATCCATTTGTTTGCATTTCTCAAAATTCCTCTAAAACCTGCTAAGCCACTTGAGGGACACCAAGCCCATCAACCTCAACCACTAGTTAAAGGGGAAATAAAAATAACCCTAATTGCATAATTAATATTGTACTCCCTCTATCCCATTTTAATTGATATTTGAATTTTTAACACGTATTTTAAGGCGACAAAAAATATTACTTAAACTTGATAAACAAATATAAATTTTATATCAAATTAAAGGTTAGATTCTAAACTTTATTTTGATATAAATATTAAAAATAACTAATATGTGTAGCTATGAATTTTTTAACACCTGGATTTACGTGAGAAAAAGTCAAAAGCAGTTAAAATGGGACAGATAGAGTATTAATTAGACCTGATTTGGTCCGAAAAAAAAGTCAAGTTAACAAAGCCCGGTAATTAATTTTGCATTAATTAGGCTCTAAAGACCCAAAGTTATGGTCTAATTCAGAGCAATTAAGTTAAAGGGTTTGGGCCACTATTTTAACCAGAAAAGGATTAGATAAGACCCACAAACCATTAATTTATTATTAAATTCATAAGTCATCAATCAGCCAAAATTACAACTGAGAAAATAAGTTAGAATCAGACATAAACTCTTAAAAGAGTAGTCCCCAAGTAACACAATCATATAATGAATCAAATCATTACTTTCTAGAACTTCTAAGCCCAATCAAATATGGAGACTTGTCCATCAAGTCTCCTAACCCTAAAATACGGGCTCATGATGCCTATATAAGAAGTCTCACCCCACAAATCAGAACTAGGTCTTGGCTTGATTCTCTACACGCTAAAGATACGTAGGCATCTTGTGAGGGCAGATTTAAGCCACGAAACACAAGAGAATCCATTAAAGCTCAAAGCTCTCATATACTGGCATTAATTACACACCTTAAATATACTTCAGATTTTTATCCACAACATTTGGCACCGTCTGTGGGAAAAAGATGACAATCATGAAGAGCACGAAGAAGCACTAACGATCCACTATCTACGACTCATGCCGCCCTATAACCATCGAGATTCATGTATATTCAACTCTCAATATTCGAGGGACTAATTTTTCGGGGACGTCGATCCCCGTTACTCAACTACCGATTGGCTCTCCAGAAAACCCATGGACGAATCCTCAACTACATGTGGTGTTTTCTCTTTTGAATGCCCAAGATTTTTGATTCTGGATCTTCATCCACTTTGATCTAGTTATGACAAACCCTACTTGTGGATATATATCTCAAAGTTGGAGGAAGTGAATATTATCGGCCATGTGAAGGGATTATACCCCCTTATTTTTATGTCTTGAGTCCGTCTACGAAAGAGGCCATGGTTTTTCTCAATCCTATACAGAGGATACTGGATTTCAAAAATAATGATGCTCATAATACATCGATTTGTTAAGTAATTGTATCCAACCCCCTTGAACAATTAATTTACTGGGCAATATACTACCGTTGTAGTCGGTGAACAATGCCTTGGAAGGAAAGAAGATCCATCGAGCTTCACGGGGCAAGAAATTATGGTGGAATGATCGTTTGACACCAAGTTCATCTAGGTCTTCAAAAGACCTCAACAAAGCTTTTATTCGAAGAAAGGTGCAAGAGGATAGATAAGTATCTCTCATGAACCTGCAACATGAAAATGATGAATCCCTGGGGGACTACCTGACTCGATTAAAAAAAGGACTTTGAAGATCTCAAATTCGGATGAGAAAGTATTCATGATGTTATTAGGAACTAGGAATGATTATCCTAAGATGTCACCGACAAAAGCGCTCCCCAGGAGAGTATGTTAAAACTCCTGAAAGGGATGATAAGCACACTAAGGTCATTTAGGCCATGAAGAAGTAACTCCCCCAATCATAGAGAATAATAACAAGGATAAAAAGGACAAATATTAACAGGTGATCAAGGAATATGAATCTCCATCGAAGAAGGATGCTCATAGACAATGCTTATGTGAATATTCACGATGAACTCCCTGAGAAGCCAAATTTTGATGATCAACAAAGAAATGGAACAACGACATCGATGACTATCGCCACTTGAAGGCCGAGATCAAATACATGATCCTTAGATGACGTTGAATTCTCCAAAGAGGATAAAAGAAAAAATGGAATGAACAATTATGAAGATAAAAGGAGGAAACATGATGATCAATGAAAAACTAGCAGCCTGGAAGGCGGGACATAAACCTGATTTTGAGGGGCCAACTGTAATATCCAGGGATTTCGCGACTTGTATTCTCAATTATTATATATGAATGTGTGATTTAGTATGAAAAAAAAAATAATAATAATAATAATAAAATAAATAAATATGTATATATGTAAGTACACGATTAAGTGACCCGTATGTGTTGATATGATTAAATGAATAAAGCGAAGATGTGACCGATAAAGATATCGTATTTTTGTGTATATATAACGAGAATTGAAAAGTGAGAATATTTAAGATTTAATATGGAAATTAATGGAAGCATGAAGCTTCCATTGAGGAAGGTAGGATTACGTGATATGTGACTTGTTCGTGTTGTAACGCCTGAGAAATATTATGTACTTATTTTTATCAATAAATAATTATTATATGATTTTATGTGAATTTTGGTGAATTATTTGAAGATTGATATTAATATCTGGATGTTTATTTCAGATAAAATTTAGATATTTTAATTTTTAATTATCCATAATTAAATATAGATAATTTTGGTATTTTTCTGGTAATTTTTGGATTATTATATGATTTTATAAGAATTTATAGAATTAATAATGATTATTTTTACATAATTATAAAATTACTTTTTAGAACTAGAAATCGTCCCACTTCAATTGTTTTTGCGTTTTTACAATCCGAAACTCTTCAGAAAACTCCTTTCAAACCTAATCTGATAATTTTGAACATTTTTCGTGTTTTGACTTTTTGGATCTGGGGTACGGTTTGACCTGTACGAGTGCTGGTGTGAAATTTTCGATACGAAAATCATTTTATAGTCCAGTAAAAATTCGTATCCTCGAAAGGCGAGACATTATTACTTTAATTTCGTATAAAGTATTTTATAGGAAGCTTTGTTTTGATAATTATCAAATTCTGATATTAAAATCATATCGTCTTTTTAGTTACTTAGCGGCTAAGTAACCTATTTTCGGATCCGATATATAAATGTAATTATTGAATTATTAAATAAATAAAATATGTGATGGTTCTGTCAGCTATGTTTTGCTGTATTATTAATTGTTTGGGATTTGTTGAATACGAAGAATAGTTTTATAATTAATTATCGAGCTGTATGAATTTAATTCATTTTTAAAGTAATTTTATCGAATATTTATTCTTATAAATACCAAAATTGTTTCTAAAATTATTTTTGTTGCTTTATAATTTTATTTATTATTTTTAGGAGTTTATAAAATTTAGAAATCAACATTTTATTGATTATTTATCTTTAAATGATTTTCTGATTTCATTTAATTGTAAAATCAGTATTTAATTATAAAATATTTCAAAAATCATGAAAATTTTATTTTATTAACTTTTAAATATTTCAAGAATTTTAAAATTTATTTGGAGATTTTCTGGCTTTTATTTACCCGTATGTGTATTCGTTAATTGGAAAATATGGGTCGGATGCGTGTTTCAAAAATAATTTTTTTAAAAAAATATAAATCATTTATGATGATTGGTTTTAATTATCTTGAGATTTTTTTTAATATATTCGAAAAACGTTTCGAGTTATCGTTACTCATAAATTATTTGTTGCCATCGATAATTGCGGTACAAAACCAAATGATATTGATAATAAAATAGAGTAAAGGAAAAAAACAGCAAATACAAAAAAAAACAGAATCCCCAAACCCCCAAATTCATTCCCCTGCACCATTTTCTTCTTTTTTATGGGGTTTCTCTCGGGTCTCTCTCTCTGCAATCTCTCAGATTATCTCTCAATCATTTTTCTTTATTTTTATCTCTTTCCCTCTTCCTTCTTTAATTTCTTTTCTCCCCTTCCCTTGTTTTTTCTGGCCGATTACTCGATGCTCAGGTATCACCTTGTTTCTGCGTTTTCCGGCGACTGTTGCCGTCGTTTCTTGCCGCTGTGTTTCTGATATCGTTTCCTTTTAATTGAATCTTGTTTCTCAGTCATGGATACATATATATATATATATATACGCATGGTCGTATGTATGTATGTTGCCTGGTATTGTGATGATTGTTGCCGTGTGTTTCTCTGTTACTTTCTCTTCCGTCGCCAGTTCTTTTCCGGCAAAGTATTCTGTGTGTGCGCGTTGCGCTTTTGGCGCGTGTGTTTCGACAGTTACGTTGCTATTTAATTTTGCTATTTAATTCGTATGTATTAATTTGGGAATTGTTGGGTTATTCTTTTTCAGGAATTATTTGAGTGATTTTTGTGAAATAAAAATAAATTTCGTGCAAGGATTATAATAAATAATCGGTGGAATTTATTTGGAAACCCGACTTTTATCGGGTACCAATAAATTTTGCCGCTGTTGACAATGACTTTTAACGAGTCAACAGTGGACCGTGATGAATTAATTCTGAGTCCTTAATTATAAATATATAAAATTAGTCGAGAAATTAATTTTGAAATGAAATGAAAAATAAGATACAAATAACATTAAATAATAATTGAATTCATATCGGTGATTGGGATTGGTAATTGGATTGTGGAATTGGTTGTGGTTGGATTGTTGTTGTGAATTTGACATCGAATTATTTCGACGGGTAGGCCGATTAACGAAGGAGACGCTGTCCGATTTTCGGGAAACTGATTCCGAAAATACGGGAACGTAACCTGTAATTATCTGAGACGTCGAACGAGGATATATAATTAAATGTTACGAAACCTATTCACGTGACGTGACAAGATATTTTGTGAATAATCGATTACCCTATTTTCAAAATAACAAATATACGTATTTTTTCGACATTAAATACCGAACCGAACTTTGAAGGTGCAAGCCATAACTGCTATGTGTATTTCAATACTACATATAAATATAAGTTGGATTATGAAATCGTATGGGTAGAATAGGATGGTGATGTAATGTTAAGCGAAGCGATTATCTGAATTAGGGTATTTCAACCCTGTAGGTCCTAGACGAAAAACCCGAATATCGACATCGGACTAGGAACGATCTAGTGATTAGACGTTGAGATCAACGAAGTTCCAATTGAAGGGCCTGAATGTTGGGATTGTATCCAGAATGGAATAGTAGTTTGACGATAAAGCCGAACGGTCAAGTCGAATCAAAGTCAACTAGTAATAGCAATTAAAGCTTATTGAGGCAAGTATTCCTGACTTTTCTTTTAAAATATTGCAAATATTTCTTCGTTCCTATTCTACGTTCAGAATAGTTAAATGTTTTACATTTTGCTGCAATTACTCTTATTATGCATGTTCTTTTATTCTTGTTCCTATAATTCGATTGCTCTCTTGAGCAAATACCCATTCTTTCGTGTTATTTGCGAACCTTGAATTGGGATGTTTTGAATTCAAAATGATTTGATATCAAAATACTCCACGGGCTGGATAATGATATTTTGGGGATTGAGTTTTACTTAATCCTAAGGACCGAGACATGACCGGTGCCTTGAGATGGGCTGTAGTGCCTGGGGACCCGACTGGAATTATACAGGTAGGTATAGATCTGCACTGTATCCTGACTGATCAGCAGGATATAGATGCGAACTAGTGTCCAGTCTAATTTGTTGTTGATCGCCATTAACGGCATTCTTTCTCGAAAGGTTTTATGATTCCAAAACCGGGCAGAACCCTGATTCAAGAGATGAATCGGGGAATCGCTTGTCATTTCTGAATTTATAGTTAAAGGCTGGTGACAGCCAACGTTTATTCGCTCAACTCACTCAAAATAAATATAATTCTTTAAAATTGTTTCAAGATTTTTTCCGGAAGTTTTCTTGTGGTATTGATGCTTGAAACTTAAATTATATACTTGCTGAGCATTTTTGGCTCACTCTTGCTTTGTAAATTCTTATTTCTGCCAGAAACAGATAAGGATAAAAGTGAATAGCTTTGATAGACAGCAGAAGTTAGAGAAATCTCCGCTGCGAGTGGTTGAAGAAGTTAAAAGAATATGACAAGAGCATTAGTTCAAAGGTATTTACACTTGTATTTTAGTTGTTGTAAGTTGTAGAAGATTAGATTATTGTTTCATACCATAACCTGTAAACGATCCGGATTCAAGGGGTTAATTGAATATTCTTTTATTTTATGAAAAAAATTGTTTAGTGACACCAAGTCTTGACCCCGGATTTGGGCTGTTACAGTTGGCATCAGAGCTGCTGGTTATTGGTCACTGAAATAAGAATATGTGAGAGTAAGATAGGAATGATAGGTTGTACAAAATAGGAAAGACCCTAGGCATACTCAGGTTAAGTTGAGTTGAGTGCGAATTAGGGTTAACAGATCCGATGCGGGATGGATAAGCCAGGATTGTTGAGGGAAGTGTAAGGCGAATGTCGCAACGCTATAGGTATATTGAGTTCTCTGATCATACAGTAATGAGGAATCAACAGATCGATGGAGACGAGGTATGTTACCCTACTTTTCATGTGGTTTTGAAGAATATGCGATCGATTCTTGTGAGAATTGTGTAAAAGAAGCTACGATTTAACTTAGAATTAGGTAATAGGACGAGCTCCATGTCGGAGGCCACGAGTTGATGAAAGCTGAGGAAGAGCCAAAGTTGCAAGCTGCAAAGGCACCACCGTTGCGAGAGGATTCTTATCACATGGGCGCTGCGTGAGAAATGATATCTACCTTCCTAGATATTGGTAAGATTAGCAATAAGGTGTGACCCTATCTATAGACAGAACATCAAATTACATGCGTGGTTGTAAGCATAACGTCAAGGATGATGACGAGAACATGAAAGACAATGGCAGACGTCAGCATTGGGTTCGAGTTAGGAATAAAATGGTATACAGCGGTAAAAGAAATTTCGTCGACAAATAAGTGCGAGCAGAATCCAAGGAAAAGTAGAAGAGGTACCAAAGTGGAGAGACCCTTATATGGGCATTCTTTTAATTAGACATTTCATTGGTAAATCATAAAAATAGCAAGTAACTTATATAGTAATGACAACCAAATATTTGATTTCCAAAACTTTAAAATGAAATGTCGGAAAAGATTTTCTTAATCAACTTTCAGAAATTTTTTGCATGAAATGAGTTTTACAAATTGGTTGTCGAATTACTATTTATGTTCTTGTTATTATAAACAGAAAATGACCTAAAAAGAAGAATGGAATTAGACTCAGTGTTGTTAATTCAAAGGGCCAAGTAGACCCACCAGCAGGGAGAAGGTTTAAAGTTTGCTGTGGAAAAATGAAAGTAAACGTGGTTTAATAAAATCAATAATTGAATCAACATATTAAAATATTATTTACCCAATTTATAAAATTATTAAAATTTAACGAGATTCGTGATTCGAATGAACGGAGGATGATTAAAGAAAATGAAATAATCTTCCAGATGATTGGAGAAGAATCATATTCTTATTAACAAAATTGAGACATTGTGTGATCGATGGTTAATCTACGCGGCATAAAGGAAACGGGAAGCAATGATTATAAATTTTGTAAGGACGCGATATGATCGAATTATTAAAGGTTTGAATATGGAAGCATTTCCAGAAGACATTTTGAAGTTAAAATGTGACCTAAACGGTGAATCACTCATCTGAATGGCTCTTGAAGGCATACATAATTGAAGCATGGACGGTGACCAATGGTGATCTACAATGTTATTCTTTTACAAATACGATAGTAAATATTCTCCCTGATTCTTGAATATGTGTGAGCTTCTTCTATTGATAAATCGTATGAGGCGAAAATGAAAGAAAATTTCTTGTATTCCTTCCGAATTGTTTCTCTTCTCACATCCTTGATTCCTGATTGAGACAAACAGTGTTGTGATATGACGCTTTGTCGAAATGATGAAGAGTCGGGTGGGATGCCACCTAATCATGTACTGTATGCCATATAGTACGAAAGACTGGCCATCTTGAGTACGAATATGGTTGTCTCATTTATATCTAAATCTTTACTCATTCTTTTTCTTCAATTTATTGATTTACAAATTCTTCCAACCGTTTGTTACATTGTTATTCCTTATCCAGCTTTTCAATCAAAATTATATTCACAAACTCTCTTGTGTAGAGTCTGTTCTTTGATGATTACAAAAGAAATAGAATAGTCCCGTGCGACAGGTAGAATTACGCGTCGAAGGAAAATATGATTGTAAGCCAAGAAATGATGGACCTTTGCAAGCAAGGAAGAATGGACACACCGACAACACGGTCGTGGAAAAGACATCAAATCTGACAGTTGTTCGTGTTATGGGGATCTCATTAGTACGGTGGATTGCGTTAATGCGATACATTTAGAATTCGATGAGAAATGAATCGTTAGTGAACCGTAATAATTAGATTAATTATAAAATAAGGAAGTAAAGTTATGTGCGTCAAACATAGCAAACAAGTATCGGAATGACAATCAAAGATCAAGGAAATTCTGAATAATGATTCAGACTTGCAATTACTACGTGAAACATCCATTCGTCGCGGGAAGATGTTTGTTGTGAAGATTCAAGACAGAAGCAATCTTAATGGTAACCAAATTTCGAACGTGTTCTTTGAGACATTTTGAGGCACCCTAACTTGAGTAAATAAGATATGGTGGATTTAATACTCATAACTGGACCAGTGACGAAAGTTCGATACGGGAACGTAAGTGGAGGTAGGACAATGGTGACTCGACTGTGAAACCTTTTAAGAAATAATGATTTGACGATTGAGTTTCCACCAAATTGTGACAAAAATAATGGAAACCATGCGTGATCACTAAAAGATAAACAAATTAGTTAATGAAATTGAGTGTGTATCATCAAAGAAGGAGGTTTGGTATGGTTCGTTAAAAGATGCGGCACCATTCTTAAAAGTAACTATACACACTTAGTAATGACAAGAAATAAGCTAAGATACTCGCGAAATAAAATCTGAGAAACAACAAGGTAAATTTTAAGTTCACCAATAATATTTTGTAATATTCTGAAAGAACTGGGAAAGGTGTGGTTATATTAATCATTGTTGGTGTAAGACCCAATTCCACCTAAAAAGATATATGCTATGCCAGTCAGATGCTGATCAAAATAATATAATCTGAATTGTGATGAATTGATGATTTTAGTTGATGAAAGCAGGTAGATATGATTGTGGATGTTTTGGTTGATTGATGGTGTCGGCTTGAATCCGACTGGTAGTCAATGGTGTAGGGAAAGTGCTGCCCAATTTTTCAGAAATTACCCTATATTTAAGAATAAAGAAGTATATTGTCGTTCTCGTCAGTACTCCAAATGATGGCGATCTCGGTTCTTGAGAAAGTTGTTATGACCAAACCGACTTTATATAATTGGTCTTTGATTCCAGTTAACTAGTCAGCACTTGGTTTAGGTGATCATTTAAAGGAATTAATTGATCAACTTTACCAATTAATGGTTAGTGAAATGGAGATCGATTTTAATTAGATTGAGTCAAGCTCTAACATAATTTCCAGATCCGAAATTAAAGCGATAAGAAATTTGGAAAGAAGTAACAACATTAACATAAATTGAAAGCTTAGTACAATTAGTGTGATGTTAGTGCAAGCAGGTGCGAGGTTTGATCCAGAAGAATACGCTCCTTTCGATAAATAAGAGGAACAGAAATTTATTGGTACATGCGAATGAGAGGAATATTTCCAAGAATTGAAGGTGTAGGATAAAAAAAAAAGAAATGTTATCATCTGTAATGACGTTCCCAGAAGGACTTGAATATATACTCATTTCGAATGGCGATTGATGGAAGTTGCTGTAAAATAGCGGAAAGCTCGCAAATTCAAGCATCTAAGGTAAGACGGAGACTGATGAAGTCCGCATGTGAACTCAAGGAAAAGAGATGTTGACCAACGAGGTAAAGTCAAATACGCGATCCGTGATGAGTTAAGCAAGGCTAAGAAAATAGCTACTGATGAAATTCGATAATTCTGTTCGTAAGAATTTAAATATTATGAATAAAAGCCTTCATTCCAGTGTGAACTTCAGAAATGACCTATCCAATAATAAACAAATTAATATTACTAAGAAAAAAAATTGTTATATTTAAAAGAGATAATAAATAATGAGAATGAAGAACTAATAAAGACAAGAAGTGGAATTAAAAGGATGATAAAGAAATTTTATAAAATAATTCAGGATATATGCAAGGTATGAACGTCAGTTGTGCCAGAATTGATTGGAGAATGAAGTGAAATGCCGAGAATTGAAGATGGGAATTTCATTCAAGGAATGCGTGTAAATGGGAGTGATTAAACAAAGGTATTAATGGTGAACTGCTAGAGAAAAATGTTACAATGAATCTCATGTCGGAATTCTTTAAAATTTAAGTGAAGTCCCGGAGGTTCGAACGAATGCTTTACCAAGATTATCTCAGGGAATGAGGTAAGAATTTCTCGTCGGATACTGCACAGAGTCAAGCTGGTGTCAAAAGCCCTGTATCGTCTAACTCAATAGGGATGAAATGATAAGTGAAGGACAACTTCAGAAATGTGGAATGAAAGAATGATGAAATAAAGAGTGTTTTGTGTTGTGCACAAAAATGATCATGGAAAAAAGAAGCATGGAGATATGAAGTTACGTATTGATTATCAGAAATTGTAAGTCCGAAGATTAGGTGAACACAATATACCACGAGTATTGGGATAGTGTGATTGTATTTATTGATAACATCATCGCTAATTCAAGGACTAAGGAAGACCAAGTTGGACGCCTGAAGATATGCTTGCAAAGAGTTGAAAAATAGCAGCTGCATTCTCAGCTTCAAAGATATGAATTCTGGTAATAATTGATTATAAGCTCCAGTGTGTGGTTAACTACCAAACAGGAAAGGTCCATTTAGGAACAGATGTTTCAAATAGAAAGAAAAGAGCGAATACCATTAAGATTGTGGGGGAAATGGTTAAAAGAATTGAAAAAGTTGGAAATTGAAGAATAGGTTTTGATCCGTTTTCTGGGTTATGCTGATACTTACTTTGTTGTTAGATATCAAAGGTGGTATTAATACAGATAATTGATGTTGACTTCAGTATGGGACATTGTGAGCATCAAAGTTCGTGTTGATATCTAATTTGATAGGACAACAAAATGAGTATTAGTACCAAAAGACCGGGTTTTAAATAAAGTTGTGATTCATTCCGTTCCAAATTAATATTTTCTTTCAGATAATAATAGATTCTCGCTCAATGAATATACTCGATAGTGATTGAAAAGAAATTGAAGTATTCCACAAAGTGGTGAGTTAAATGCAATTGTCGAAATTTTTCCTTTACTTTTTAGTTTTTGAAATTGATTTAGAATGTTTCTAAGTATAAGAAGCCATGAGCTCAGCATACCGGGCGCGGATGGATAGAAAGTCTAAGAGACCGATTAGAGATTCTTGAATGCGACTGGAAACGATCATAGGTCAGGCTACTCGAACTGAAGAAGACTTTAAAAGTAGAGTACAACAGTCAGTGAAAATAGAAAGTTCATGAACATAAATTATTGGAATTAGACAGAAAAAAAAAGATTAGTGTGAATTAAGCTAGTCCTTTGAGACAATGAGATAGATGGAATGATTGTGAATGAGTTAGTCTTGTTGTCATAGGTATAACGAGATCATAAAACATTCATGTGTGTATAACCATGAAGAATAATTTAGCTCAATATATATATATGAAATGGAAATTTGAATTAGGTTGTATGAGCAACTGATAGATGTTGATATTGGCAGAAGACTGTTGAGTAATGGTGAAAATAATGAGTTTTGGAAAATTTTAAGTAAGATACTCGAAATGTATCAATGTATGTTCCTTAGCATGATTCTGAGGACAGAATCCTTTTAAGGGGAGAACGATGTAACGCCTGGGAAATACTATGTAGTTATTTTTATCAATAAATAATTATTATGTGATTTTATGTGAATTTTGGTGAATTATTTGAACATTGATATTAAAATCTGGATGTTTATTTCAGATAAAATTTAGATATTTTAATTTTTAATTATCTAGAATTAAATATAGATAATTTTGGTATTTTTCTGGTAATTTTTGTATTATTATATGATTTTATAAGAATTTATAGAATTAATAATGATTATTTTTACATAATTATAAAATTATTTTTTAGAACAGAAATCATCCCACTTCAATTGTTTTTGCATTTTTACAACCCGAAACTCTTCAGAAAACTCCTTTCTAACCTAATCTGATAATTCTGAACACTTTCCGTGTTTTGACTTTTTCGATCCGGGGTACGGTTTGACCTGTACGAGTCCCGGTATGAAATTTTCGATATGCAAATCATTTTATAGTCCGATAAAATTTCGTATCCTCGAAAGGCGAGACATTATTATTTTAATTTCGTATAAAGTATTTTATAGGAAGCTTTGTTTTGATAATTATCCAATTCTTATATTAAAATCATATCATCTTTTTAGTTACTTAGCGGCTAAATAACCTATTTTCGGATCCGATATATAAATATAATTATTGAATTATTAAATAAATAAACTATGTGATGGTTCTGTCAGCTATGTTTTGCTGTATTATTAATTGTTTGGGATTTGTTGAATGCGAAGAATAATTTTATAATGAATTATCCAGCTGTATGAATTTAATTCATTTTTAAAGTAATTTTATCAAATATTTATTCTTATAAATGCCAAAATTGTTTCTAAAATTATTTTTGTTTCTTTATAATTTTATTTATTATTTTTAGGAGTTTATAAAATTTAGAAATCAACATTTTATTGATTATTTATCTTTAAATGATTTTCTAATTTCATTTAATTGTAAAATCAGTATTTAATTACAAAATGTTTCAAAAATCATAAAAATTTGATTTTATTAACTTTTAAATATTTCAAGAATTTTAAAATTTATTCGGAGATTTTCTGGCTTTTATTTACCCGTATGTGTATTCGTTAACTGGAAAATATGGTTCGAATGCGTGTTTCAAAAATGATTTTTTAAAAAAAATATAAATCGTTTATGATGATTTGTTTTATTTATCTCAAGAATTTTTTTTTAATATATTCGAATAACATTTCGAGTTATCGTTACTCATAAATTATTTGTTGCCATCGATAATTGCGGTACAAAACAGAATGATATTGAGAATAAAATAGAGTAAAGGAAAAAAAACAGCAAATACAAAAAAAAAACAGAATCTCAAACCCCCAAATTCATTCCCCTGCACCGCTTTCTTCTTTTTTATCGGGTTTCTCTCGGGTCTCTCTCTCTGCAATCTCTCAGATTATCTCTCAATCCTCTTTCTTTATTTTCATCTCTTTCCCTCTTCCTTCTTTAATTTTTTTCTCCCCTTCCCTTGTTTTTTCCGGCCGATTACTCGATGCTCAGGTATCACCTTGTTTCTGCATTTTCCGGCGACTGTTGCCGTCGTTTCTTGCCGCTGTGTTTCTGATATCATTTCCTTTTAATTGAATCGTTTCTCAGTCATGGATACATATATATATATATATATACGCATGGTCGTATGTATGTATGTTGCCTGGTATTGTGATAATTGTTATCGTGTGTTGCCCTTTTACTTTCTCTTCCGTCGCCGGTTCTTTTCCGACAAAGTGTTCTATGTGTGCGCATTGCGCTTTTGGCGCGTGTGTTTCGACAGTAGCGTTGCTATTTAATTTTGCTGTTTAATTCGTATGTATTAATTTGGGAATTGTTGGGTTATTCTTTTTCAGAATTATTTGAGTGATTTTTGTGAAATAAAAATAAATTTCGTGCAAGGATTATAATAAATAATCGGTGGAATTTATTTGGAAACCCGAATTTTATCGGGTACCGATAAATTTTGTCGCTGTTGACAATGACTTTTAACGAGTCAACAGTGGACCGTGATGAATTAATTCTGAGTCCTAAATTATAAATATATAAAAATAGTCGAGAAATTAATTTTGAAACAAAATGAAAAATAAGATACAAATAACAGTAAATAATAATTGAATTCATATCGGTGATTGGGATTGGTAATTGGATTGTGGAATTGGTTGTGGTTGGATTGTTGTTGTGAATTTGACGTCGAATTATTTCGACTGGTTGGCCGATAAACGAAGGAGACACTTTCCGATTTTCGGGAAACTGATTCCGAAAATAGGGGAACGTAACCTATAATTATCGGAGACGTCGAACGAGGATATATAATTAAATGTTACAAAACCTATTCACGTGACGTGACAAGATATTTTGTGA
Organism: Apium graveolens; assembly: GCF_009905375.1. Lineage (NCBI taxonomy): Eukaryota > Viridiplantae > Streptophyta > Magnoliopsida > Apiales > Apiaceae > Apium > Apium graveolens. The sequence goes on along the minus strand of NC_133656.1, from coordinate 177,321,948 downwards.
ATAATCGATTACCCTATTTTCAAAATAACAAATATACGTATTTTTCTGACATTAAATACCGAACAAAACTTTGAAGGTGCAAGCCATAACTGCTATGTGTATTTCAATAATACATATAAATATAAGTTGGATTATGAAATCGTATGGGTAGAATAGGATGGTGATGTAATGTTAAGCGAAGCGATTATCTGAATTAGGGTATTTCAACCCTGTAGGTCCTAGACGGAAAACCCGAATATCGACATCGGACTAGGAATGATCTAGTGATTAGACGTTGAGATCAACGAAGTTCCAATTGAAGGGCCTGAATGTTGGGATTATATCCAGAATGGAATAGTAGTTTGACGATAAAGCCGAACGGTCAAGTCGAATCAAAGTCAACTAGTAATAGCAATTAAAGCTTATTGAGGCAAGTATTCCTGAACTTTCTTTTAAAATATTGCAAATATTTCTTCGTTCATATTCTAAGTTCAGAATAGTTAAATGTTTTACATTTCGCTGCAATTACTCTCTTATTATGCATGTTCTTTTATTCTTGTTCCTATAATTCGATTGCTCTCTTGAGCAAATACCCATTCTTTCGGGTTATTTGCAAACCTTGAATTGGGATGTTTTGAATTTAAAATGATTTGATATCAAAATACTCCACGGGCTAGATAGTGATATTTTGGGGATTGAGTTTTACTTAATCCTAAGGACCGAGACATGACTGGTGCCTTGAGATGGGTTGTAGTGCCTGGGGACCCGACTGGATCTATATAGGTAGGTATAGATCTGCACTGTAACCTTAGTGATCAGCAGGATATAGATGCGAACTAGTGTCCAGTCTAATTTGTTGTTGATCTCCATTAACGACATTCTTTCTCGAAAGGTTTTATGATTCCAAAACCGGGAAGAACCCTGATTCAGGAGATGAATCAGGGAATCGCTTGTCATTTCTGAATTTATAGTTAAAGGCTGGTGACAGCCAACGTTTATTCGCTCAACTCACTCAAAATAAATATAATTCTTTAAAATTGTTTTAAGATTTTGTCCGGAAGTTTTCTTTTTGTATTAATGCTTGAAACTTAAATTATATACTTGCTGAGCATTTTTGGCTCACTCTTGCTTTGTAAATTCTTATTTCTGCCAGAAACAGATAAGGATAAAAGTGAATAGCTTTGATAGACAGTAGAAGTTAGAGAAATCTCCGCTGCGAGTGGTTGAAGAAGTTAGAAGAATATGATAAGAGCATTAGTTCAAAGGTATTTACACTTGTATTTTAGTTGTTGTAAGTTGTAGAATATTAGATTCTTGTTTCATACCATAACCTGTAAACGATCCGGATTCAAGGGGTTAATTGAATATTCTTTTATTTTATGAAAAAAAATGTTTAGTGACACCAAGTCTTGACCCTGGATTTGGGCTGTTACACGTGTTCGACAATGTGGTCGATGCATTTTTAAACGATTTTAAATATTTTATTATGTGAAAATAGGAGTATATGAGCTTTTAAATATTCCCATAAAATAATTAAAATTACATAAAATTATGATATTTAATTTATTATCTCTAGAATACTCCTAGAGACTTTATAAAAATAATGGATGAACTTATTTTGGTGATTTGGTATATTTAAACGATTTTAGAATCATTATTTTGATTTTTGAGTAGTAACTTGTTAAATTCGTATAAAATAATATATACACTCTAAAATTATTTTAAAAATATGGAAAGAAAGGTAATTTAATTATCTACATACTAAAAATATAATTTCAATAATTCTGAATTGTTATCCAGTTTTCTATTTAATAAATACGATTTTAGGAATTTCTCAAGCATAAAATGACTTCAATATAGAAATATGTTTAACAGAAAAATTCCTAAAATACCCCTGGCTGGGTTGAAATCAGACCAGTCCTTTTCTTCTCATTTTTTCGACCCAAACATCATCTCTCTCTCTCGCTTCTTCTCCCTATCTCTCTAGATTATCTCTCTCCTCATTCTTTCTTCAATTTTTCGGCCGATTCTAAATCGGAAATCGGGGTTCTACTCCTCTTACTTTTTTAATCAATATACTGAAGTGCATGTAAGTATAGTTCTATGTATATACATCAATTTTGAACCACCCATTTCGGGTCAGGTTTGGAGTTCTTGATTCATTTCAATTCTTACTTCGTTGCTTCTCATATACGCCGATCTGTACTTATATACATATATGGTTGTATGTATCGATCGATTTTGTGATGAACCCATTTCGGGTTGGCTTCGGATTTTCTGGTTTGCTTTGATTTTTGACGAAAACGAGTGAATGATGTATATGAATAAGCGAATCGGTGAAGTTTCGGTTGCAAACCCGATTAACGGGCACCACCGGAAATTGAGTCTTATTATATTAAAAACATCGATTTTATTAATTATAGTCGAGTTTTATCAAATTTCAGTTTATTATGCGATGAAATTGATGGGTATTTATTGATTATGTGTTTCAGAATTATGTCATGAAAGTGTTGATGATAAACTCGATTTTCCGAAATTGTAACTTGAATTTTGTGAGTAAAAGGTTTCAATTTGTGAGTATTGGAACCAAGTTGTATATATCAATTCCGTTAAATACTCGGTGATTTATTTATGAAATTCCTTAATTGAAATTGAACATGGTTGGTTTCAATCGATTAAGGTGGATGTTAGTTGTTGGTGTTGTTGTTTGTGTCGACTTGAGATCGACTGGGAGCTAATAAAATAGGGGGAGTGCTGCTCAATTTATTTTTTAAAAAATGATATGATAAACTGATTTTAATATTAGAAACAAGAAATACACTTTTATATTAATTTATCTGATTATATTAAATTGTTTTCGAAAATAATTTCTTTACTCAAATTGACTTGACTTAGTTGGTTTTAAATTATATTTAGATAATCTTTAATTGATTTAATTGATCGGTTAAAAGAGTTAACTGATTAATTTTATCGACTAGGAATCTATTTAAATAGTAATTGATTCCAATTAACTTGAGTTATATTTAAATATTATTTTCTATACTTACTCTGTATTATCAAGATAAATGTTTTCTTAAAATATTTTTGGATTGTGTTCACATAAGACTAACGTGCAAGTATGTAATTTGGTAAGTGTTACTTGTATAATTATTTGAATTGGTATGTGTACGTGAAGTATATATATATATATAATACTCGTACAGGTATTTTACGTATAGCGAATGGGTATAATAGCGTTAGACGTCCAAGATGAACAATGATTGACTACGAGAATACTGAAATAGTGTCTTTATACGTGTAGATTCGGAAAGTGAGAACGCTCGGTTAGGAAAGGAAAGGCCCCACTAGGTGACGTGATAGTAGGCCAAAAAAAGAAATAAGGCAAGTTCTGTCCTTAAGCGACAAATGGGAAATTTATGGAAAGTTATTGTGGTCAAGAAAGGAAGCAAATAAGGCAAGTAATATTTTAACCCTTGCCTCCTATGTTGTGATTTGATGTTATGATTGAATACCTATTGTCACCCTTTTTATTAGCCTTGTATGTTGACATGGCTTGTTCCATTTCCATTTGAATATTATACCTTATTTCAAATGCAAAAGCTTTCAAGTTGCTGATAAATTTGATTTCCTGAACAATGGTTCTTTTGGTACACCCTACCCTTACTATGTAACAAAGTTTTATGAACTTGAAATTAAGAATGATTTTAAACTTGAAAGGGTCTCGATGATTTCAAAGAGATGGTAAAGATTTTTGAATGGAAAGTATTTCAAAAATGAAAGTTTTCAATCCAAATGATTTTATGAATTTCTTTTGATTGGATGTGTAAGTGGCTGAGTGACGCCGGTCCACTATGAAGACCAGTGAGGCTGACACATAATAAAGACCAGTGAGAGATGGCAATTGAAAGGCTGAATATATGGCCTTATGGGTAACCTATTCACGTCAAGAGGGGCTGTAAAGTCCGGTATGGGGATTGTACATGGCTCATCACCAGTGCAGTCCAGAGCGTCATACACTCTAATTGAGTAAAAATTGTTTTGTGTAAAGAAATATCCAGATGATTGAACTGTTTTCTTGAAAATGATATAATTTCATGAATGAAGAAAGGTTTTGATAAGAAGATCTGTTTTGAAAAGTATTGTTTTGATAAAGGAAGGTCTTATGAAAGTTTTGAGACATGAGATGTTTTTATAAAGTACTGGTGGTAAAATGACTACCTTGTAATGAGCTTGATCTTAAAACCTCTTTTAAGAACCTTGAAACCTTATCCCTTATCTCATTTGGTTAAATAATATAACCTTTTTTGTTTAACTTAGTTACTTGCTGAGCTTTTGTAGCTCACTTTGTTATTTATCTAACCATGACAGTTAAGTATGGGGAAGATGGCCAGGCTTAGGCACGGCTGTTAAGAATATCTATAGTGGTCATCACCGTACTGTTAGAATCTCTATATCAGCTCAGGTAGGGGACACGCATAAATAATAGTTGGGAGTAAGCTATGTTGAATTAGATCGTTGTTATCAGTACCTTTAGGTTGTTTTGTGTAATTCCAAACCGGAGTTATGACCTTGGCTATTTATTAAGGTTTGTAATAATTTTATATTGATCATTAGTAGTTGTAACCTATTTCAAACGATAGCCTGTTTAAGATCCTTGTGGTATAAAGGGGTTTTATATTTAATTATGATAATGTGGTTAATCGTGAAAAGTGACTCCCCAATCTAGACCCCCGATTGGGAGGGCGTCACAGGTTGGTATCAGAGCTACATTTTTTGGTCCCTGAAATAAGTTAAGACTATTTTAGGGAGACCCCTAAGTTAAGTGTGCATCTCCAACTCATATAGAGTTTAGTTGAAACTATCGGATATAGTCTTGATTAGGTTAGTTTACAAGTTTAGGGTGTAATTGGGTAATCTCGATAACGTTTGGATGAGGATTCGCCGATTAGTTACGCGATGACCGGGACTTATAAAGTCTCTAGGCGGAAAAGATGCATGTCGAATGTATTGATAACAAGTCTGGACCGCCAGTGATCTGATAAAGTTTATGCTGGGGCTATGCAGGTGGGTGAAATTATGACATGTAGTTATTTTATCTTGGTATTAGTAAGATGGGAAAGACTTGGTGGATGCCGAGTCAATAGGATGACCTTAGTTGGTTAAGATTTATTATATTTTGGCAGCAGTTAGTTTGCAGCTGGTGGTACTTAAGGGGATATATTCCCAAAATTCTTTCCCTTGTTTGATCATGTAGCTATGTTATCATTTTTCCTTATCTTTCATTTCAATCTTAATCTTGAAACCTTGACTATCATTTTATTTGTATGCGTATTTCATTCTTATTAAATTATTGCACCTTACTGTTCCCTTCCTACATGTTTACATATTGTTTTGAATAATACCTGTGCTTCACAATGACCCCCTGAACTCTTACCATATGATCTCAACTATATGACGAGCAACTTATGTAGCAATAAGGCTGCATGTGCTAATCATTTTAAATGATGGATGCTAAAAAGTTTATGAGATATTATGTTGAGATATATTGCCATGCTAGCATCTTGCTTAATAAGTTACTTGTCTATTCATTAGAAGAAGATGTCAACTACACCAACCAACCCAGATGAGGGTAACCAGACCCAAAGTAAGAATCAAGAGAATCATACAATGACTCAGATTCTCCATCTTCTTCAGCTGCAAACCGCTGCTTTACACCAGCAGCCCCAAGCTCCTCAAGTTGGAAGCTTTAAAGCCTTCCAGTCCCTTCATCCACCAGAATTTATGGGAATAACAGATCCAATTAAGGCGAAGACTTGGATAAAAGAGATAGAAAAAGCCTTTATTTTGGTAGAGGTTGGTGAAAATAAGAAGACTAAATATGCAAGTTTTTATCTGAAAGATGAGGCAAATTTCTGGTGGGAGTCCACCAAGGCTTTAGAAGAAGATGGTTAGATCACGTGGCAAAGGTTTACTGAACTATTTCTGGAAAAGTATCTACCTCATTATTTACAGTATCAATTGGAAGTCTCGTTCTTAGAACTGAAGCAAGAAGGTATGACTGTAGCAGAGTACGAGGCGAAATTTTCAGAACTGGAAAGGTTTGCGCCAGAATATGTGAATACAGAACGTAAGAAGGCAAAATGATTCCACAAGGACTTAAATCATGGATACGTAGACAGGTGGCAGTTCTCGAACTCCAGACATATGCTGCAGTGGTTTAGAAGGCAATGATTATAGAAGTTGAAAGTGAAATGTCAAAGAGGGAGAATGATAACAAGAAAAGAAAATTCCAGGGTTCTGAAGAAAGTCAAGGACAAGGAAGTGGAAAGTCAAAGAGAAAGTTCAAAAACGGTTCCGACAACCCGACAAATAAGGGATTCCAAGGGTTCAAACCCGAAAATGTTGGACATGGTAACCGTTTCTCCACTCAGAATCAGCAAAAGAAAGGCAATAGACCCCCCGCCCCAGAATGTAAGACGTGTGGGAAGAAGCATTCTAGAATCTGTAACAAGCCTAACATCACATGCTTCAAGTGTAACAAGAAGGGCCATTATTTTTCAGAACGCACCAGTTCTTCGGATAGGAAAGGTGTGACATGTTTTAAATGTGGCAAGTTGGGACATATGGCTAGAGATTGTAAGGAACCTGTTCAACAAGCAAATGTTCTCAGGATAACTGGACCACCACTACCAGCACCTCAAGTGCAACCAAGGGCTCGAACTTTTAACATGATGATGAAGGATGTTGTTCAGGACTCAGATGTGATCGCATGTACGCTTATCGTGAACTCTTTAGATGCAAAAGTATTAGTGGATTCAGGAGCTACCAAGTCTTTTATATCCAAGAATTTTGTTGATAAATTGAATTGTGTTACTCAACCTTTAGAGCCCAACTTGGTTATAGAAGTGGCTAAATTTTAAGGTAATTAACACCTTGGTCAAAAAGGAGTTAGTAAGAGACATGCCTAATCTGGAGTTTGCTCAAGTTGAAGTCTTTGAAGCTTGTTAGAAAGGAAAAATGAAAAGATCAAGTCACAAGTCAAAAACTGTGAATTCTATAAGTGCACCATTGCAACTTATTCACATGGACTTGTTTGGGCCACTGAATGTCTTATCAATTTCAAGGAAAAATATGCACTTATGATGGTGGATGATTTCTCAAGATACACTTGGGTAGAATTCATGCACTCTGAAGATGAGACTCCCCACATCATAATTGAGCACATAAAGAAGATAGAAAAAATATGATGAAGATCATAATCGTATAAAAAGATTGAGAAGTGATAATGGAATAGATTTCAGGAATACAAAATTGAGTGAATTCTGCAAAAGCAAAGGCATTGTTCAAGAATTCTCAGCTTCTAGAACACCACAACAAAATGGTGTAGTTGAAAGAAAGAATAGAACATTAGTTAAAGCTGCTAGAACAATGCTGCAAGATGCCAAGTTGCCAACAAGTTTCTGGGAGGAAGCTGTTAACACTGCATGCTATACTCAAAACAGATATCTTATTAACAAGGCCCATGGAAAATCACCTTACTCAATCATGTCTAAGAGAAAACCTACTGTAAAGCATTTTCATGTGTTTGGAAGAAAATGTTACATTTTGAAAGACAATTCTGAATATGTGGGAAAATTTGACTCAAAGTTCTTTGAAGCAATTTTTCTGGGATATTCATTGGAGAGAACTGCCTACAAGGTTTATGTGATTGATCAAAAGAAGATTATGGAAAGCATAGATGTGACTTTTGATGATGACAAGTGTCCAGACTTGGAATGCCTTGATGAAAATGAAGCTGAAGCCCTTGCATTTTAAAACCTCAGTATTGATAGTGATTCTGATAGTGTGAAGATGAAGTCAATGCACAACAGATGTTGAATGAATAGAATACTGAACAGGAAAATCATGGGAATGGAAGCTCATCTCAAACACCTGAATTTGATAGCACAAACTCAGGAGGAGAAAGAGAAGAATGATCTACCAGTCATACTAATAATGAAGAAAATGATGAAGGCACAAGTCAACAAACTCACACAAGGAAGTGGGATAGAAGTCACACTAGAGAAGCAATTATTGGTGATCCTACTGCTGGTGTGAGAACTAGAAGTGCAACTGCTAATGAGTGGCTACATGCATGCTTTCTGTCTTAAGTAGAGCCTAAGAAAATTGAAGAAGCTCTAATGGATCCTGATTGGAAATCTGTCATGCAGGAAGAGCTGAATCAGTTTGAAAGAAATAAAGTTTGGGAGTTAGTTCATGCACCAAAGAATAGAAGCATTATTGGAACAAAATGGGTGTTCAGGAACAAGATGGATGAAAATGGTATAGTTACCAGAAACAAGGCAAGGTTGGTTGCAAAAGGCTACTCACAAGAAGAAGGAATTGATTATGATGAAACTTTTGCTCCAGTTACAAGAATCGAAGCAATCAGGATTTTTCTAGCATTTGCTGCACATTCAAATTTTAAAGTGTAGCAAATGGATGTCAAGAGTGCCTTCCTAAATGGTGAGTTAGAAGAAGAGGTTTATGTGCAATAGCCACCTGACTTTGAAGATCCAGAATTTTCAGATTTTGTGTACAAGTTACTCAAGGCTCTATATGGACTAAAGCAGGCACCAAGAGCTTAGTATAACACATTGTCAAAATTCCTACTTAAATATGGTTTTACTAGAGGTATTATAGACAAGACTATCTTCAACAAGAAACATGGTGAAGATATGATCCTAGTTCAGATCTATGTGGATGATATCATCTTCGGTTCTACAAATGAAAAGCTTTTCCAAAGATTCTCCAAGCTTATGCAGAGTGAATATGAAATGAGTATGATGGGGGAAGTATGTTACTTTCTTGGACTACAAGTCAGTCAAAGAAGTGAAGGAATCTTCATCAGCCAAACTAAGTATGTTAAAGATTTATTAAAAAAGTTTGGCATGATTTATTGTTCACCTGCATCTACACCTATGTCTACTGCAACAAAGTTGGATAAAGATAGAAGGGGAAAAGTGTAGAAATTTCAAGCTATAGAGGGATGATTGGATCATTGCTTTACTTAACTACAAGTAGACCTGACATCATATTTGCAACATGTCTATGTGCAAGATTTCAAGCCAATCCAAAAGAATTACATTTGATGGCTGTAAAGAGGATTTTCAGATACCTGAAAGGGACTCCAAACTTAGGATTATGGTATCATAAGGGGACTGGTTTTGAAGCTGTTGGCTACACAGATGCAGATTTTGCTGCATGCAGGGTTGACAGAAAGAGTACTATTGGAAGTTGTCAATTTCTTGGACAAAGACTCGTATCCTGGTATAGCAAGAAACAACAATATATATCAACTTCTACAGAAGAGCCTGAATACATAGCTGCAGGAAGTTGTTGTGCTCAAATGCTTTGGATTAGAACTCAGCTAATGGATTATGGCCTAGTGCTACACAAAATTCCTATCATGTGTGACAATACTAGTCCTATATCTATAGTAGCTAATCCAGTTAATCATTCTAGAATAAAGCACATTGATGTAAGGGACCATTTTATTAGAGAACATGCTAGAAATGGTACCATTGAGCTCATTTTTGTTCCAACAGAAAAACAATTAGCTGACATTTTTACTAAACCTTTGGATGAAACAACTTTCACTAGACTTATAGGTGAAATCGAAATGCTTAATTCTTCATCCTAAGGCAAGAACTCAGCTAATATGTTGCAGCAGATTAATTTCCAATAAATCAAAATTAATTTGATTTAATTAGAAATTAACTGAAATATGAATTATAAATATTTCAGAAATCTCTGCATATTTATTTTTTTAAAACAAATATTGAACTTGAAAATTTTCAAATTCTAAGTAAACTGCTTAGTTGTTAATTTACATCATTAATATGTAAAATTAACACAAGGAAGACTTAAATTGTTCAAAAGTATATAGAGAACTGAGTTCTCGATAAGTCTAATTGACTTATTGACAAGTCATTTTTAAACTTCTCGAATGAGTTCTCGATAAGTCAATTTACTGACTTCTCGAGTGACTTCTCAATAAACTTTATTATGGCTTTTAGATAAGTCATTGTAGAGTTCTCTACAGGTGTTAACTTATAGAGTTTTCTACAAGAATTATTTCTAGACTTATTAATAACTCAAAACTGAAATAATTTCATCAGATAAATTATTTTGGTAAAATACTTTTGGCATATTTATTCTGATATTATTTTGAATTTATTCAAATAAAAATTAGAATCAAATTCAGTCCATTTTGGACAAACTGTGTATTTATTTGACATCTCGATAAGCTTATTTTTAGTTCTCTATAAGAATAAATAAAATTACTTATCAATACGTCTTTCATTTCTTAAAATGACTTCTCGATAGACTAATTCCAAACGTCTACTTTTGAGTTCTCGACAAGTCATTTGCTTTTACTATAAATACCCAGACATCTCGATACATATTTACAACTTTCAAGATCTCAAGTGACCTAGCTTTTCAATCCTAAACCAATTTCTCTCTCATTTTTACTCATTTCTCACTAATTTTTCTTACAAATTCACTATCACTAATCAACAATGGCACTCAATGTTTTTAGAGCTATTATTCCAGAGAAAGGAACAATTTACCTAGCTTTTACTGATGCTAACCAAGCTCCTGATAGTTTCAAGGGGTTTGTGAAACTTTTTTCTGAATCTTATCTTGCAGAGCTTTGACTGTTAACCTAATTTTGTATCTGGATGTTCTGCATGAGTTTTGGACAATTGCAGTCGTAAGGACTGATATGAATGATAACTCTCTCTCTATGGTGGTAACTTGCACAATTAGAGGCCAACAAATAGAGTTCAATGAGCAAGATGTGAATAAAGCTTTGGGGCTGCCAACTGCAAACTTGGTGGAGGTGCCAACTCCTGATGAACTGACTGATTTTATTGATTTCATCAACTATGGGGGAAGAATCAACTTGTCAAGCTTGAACAAGACTAACTTAAGGAAGGAATGGTCATTTGTGTTTGATTCTGTGGTGAGGGCCTTCACATGCAGGAAGACAGGGTATGAAAACATTTCAAGTGTGATGTAGAAGCTGGTGTACTCAGTAGCCCACAACAGACACTTGAATGTTGGTCTATTGATCCTAGAGGAACTTGCAACAGGTTGACCATGCCCCTATCTGCTAGAGGTAAGGAAATATTATTTCCTAGATTCATTATGTCTACTTTAAATCATAAAGTCACAGACATACACTTTTGAATGGTATAGATAGCACTAAAATTGGCAATTGTAAGCAAGTGTCCAAAATAATATTTGGTTCACTTACTACAAAGAACAAGGTAAATGTGAGTCTGAAAATCACTTCATATATGATGGAGAGATTTAGGACTTACCCTTACCCAATGCCAGACATGAGATCTAATGTACAGCCTAGCACAACTATGGTCCCTGAACCTGTGGAAGTACAAACACAGGAACACCCACAGGGACCTTCCCAAGCTAAAACCATTTCTTTAATACCTTTAGTAGCTAGAAAACCAACCACCTCATCTTCTCAAAAGGATGAGGTGAGTAAAAGGAAGAGAAAGGAGGTGACCCTAACAGTTATGAAAGAGAGTGGTGAGGATCAAACAGAAGCAGAGTCACCCTTGGTCAAGAGATCAAAGAAGAGTAAGAAAACTGAGCTGACCACTCAAGCCACCTCTGTATCCTCCCAAAAGGATGTAGTTGTTACAATGGGGACTAAACAGTCTCTAGATACATCCTCTCAACAAGGTGTGTCTGTTGAAAAGAGCATTCACCCCAATGCATCATGTATAGAGTCTGCACAGCCTGCACTTGATCAAATCCAAGTGTATGGTAGAAGAAATAAGGATGACACACACAGTGAGGGCATATCTATTGAAGCTCCCTCATCTTTTCAGGGGGAGCTGCCAACACTCACTTCTGAACAACAACTTATAATCTCACAAATTGCTTCTCTACCTACAACACTTGAATCCAATTCTCAACTGTAAGCTAAATCAAGTGACTTGGTTCAAGAAACCTTGTTCACTACCCAAACACTACAATCAGATGGTGAGAGGCTACTAGATGGGGTAGTCCTTGATGACACCATCAAAACCATGGGGAATTCATCAGTTTTTACTGAACACCCCATGGAGATACTAAATGCACCTTCATATGCAAATCAGTCTTCACAGACTGTTAGGTTTGAGGGTAGTACTCCGGAGGGGAGCTATCTAAATCCTCTCCAATTCAATTGGAGGTTCCTCATGTAGGAACAACTCCCCTCAAAACCCAAGCATAAATTACTTTGGCAGTAGATACTAGGAGTACAATTGCCAATAATCCTGCTATAGGGGAGGCAAGTTTATCACATTCAAGTGACAGTGCTTTGTAAAAAGCACAAGGGTTTGAGGCTGGTGTACATGACAGTAACCCAGTCAAATCCTGTTCAATTCAATTGGAGTTTCCCACTACAAGTGAAGGACAACACATTGTCATAAACACAAAGCAATCTGTGAGTAAAACTGTGACTTCAGTCACATGTGGTTCTACTCCCTCACACCAACCTTCAACCTCACAACCTCAACAACCACACATTCTATCTCAATGGCTGCAAGAATCTGGCTCTCAACCTACATATGTGGATGATCTTCTATTTGAGCAGATTTCTAGACTGGAAAATATCTCACAGCATCTACTCACTTCTGACATGAGCAATCAAGTCTATCAAGCCATCATGCTCACATACAATGAAGATGTTGAACAACAGAGGGAGAAGATTGTGAATGATGAAGAACATGATGGGAATGTAGATGCATGGCTATCTCAGGATTTTATATTGGAGATGGATCAAGTCTTGGATAGATTTGGGGATGAGTATGTTACAATTCTTAGGAGCAATGCCAAGGCCTTGACTCCACAGGATGTCTATGATGCAGTCATTGAGGTCTACAAAGCTCAACTCAAGGTTTTTCAGCTGTTTGGTAAAGCCCTAGAACTCAAGTTGACTGGTCATGAAGACAAGACAAGGAAGCTGGTGAAGGACAAAATGAATGAGATAATCCCATCTCAAGTATAGATCACCTCCAAGTTCAAGCATTTTACTGATCAAATGTCAAGGATGGATCTTACTACCATTGAAAAGGAAGTCAAAAATCTCAAACAATCCTTCATCTCTCTTCATACAGTGCTCCAACAGCAAATCACTCATTCAAATGACACAAAGGTCAAGCTGGAACAACTTCACCAAAGCAGATATGAGCCTCCAGCCTTGCTCATGGATGGCATCAAACAGGCTATGGAATAAACTTTTGGCCCCTCATCATCTACAAGCTCTTATCAGCCAGGCTCCACTTCCATAAATCTTCAGATTCAGTCTCTTCAAGTTCAAGTCTCTACTTTACAAACTTCAAATGACCAACTCACAGCTCAAGTGCATGCTCTCACTACACTAGTAAAGAGTCAACATGCAGACATCCGAGACTTGGTGAACTCCTACAAGCACCTACAAATGCAAAATTCAGTTGTTTAGGGAGCCATCATGGGCAAACTTAATATTCCATTCCCTACACTTCCTGAAGCCGTGAGGCCTGAAATTCCTACTCCCCTTCTCATGCTTGCCAACAAGACTAAGGGGGAGATAGAGGCTAGGCAAGCAAAATCAAGATCATCTACTCAAAATGTCCAAGGTGCTGAAAAGAGCTTAGTTCAAGAAGTAGATATTGGTATGGAGAGGCTCATTAGGTCTGCTGAAGAACCAAGTCTGAGCAGGGAATTTGATGAATTACTCATGGCTCTAAGGGCTTCTCTCAATAATAATATCTTCACCTACAAAAAGGCCTTGGACAGGACAATAAATTCATTAAGGGTGATTTTGGTGACTAAAGACAATTTTCAGGAGAAGAGGATAGTGGTCAATATAAATGACTCTGTAGTAGATAGATGTATACAAGTGTCCCTCAATTATCTTATCTCAAGGAGGGCATCTGAGTTGGATATTCTGATAAACAAGGTCAGAGTGGTGATCCATGAAGACACTCTATTGCAAGCTGAACTGGAAAATGCTCAAATGGCTGCTTTTCCAGAAGCATACTTACAGCCAAGCAAGGGAGTGGAATACATCTGTCCAAAACACTTCCAAATCCATAAACAATGTGACATTGCCAACAAGAAGCTTATCCTGACTCTGGAAACTGATTTAAAGGTAAAGAAAAATAAATCTTTTGAAGATGAAGAGATTATTTAAGTTGTTGGGGAGATATCTAAGGGATGTTGAAGCTAACTTGCCCAAAACCCAAATCAACAAGGATAATTTGGATGATGATGAGCAGAAAAAAGATGATCAAAAATCTTCTGGCTCAAATCCAGGTGAATCCAGTAAGGCAGCTGAAAGCAAGGGTGGAGAGAGGAAGGAGGATGAGAAAAAGGATGGTGAAAGTAAGAGGAGAGGAGAAAGAAGGAACAAACAAATACATGATGGCTCAGAACCATACCAAACCCTAAAAATTCAAACACAACTGACTCAACCTTTGTCTCAACCTTCAAAATCAACTATCTCAAACATCAAACCACCTCAAGCCTCTAAGCCCAAATTTTTATACAGACAAACTGCTAACTCTTTTCTAAAAATTCCAATCACCAGAAGCCAAACATCTCTTAAGAAAAGCTCAACCTTACCTTCGGTCAAACCATCACACAAAACTCATTTCAAGTCTATTGGGAGAAAACCTAAGAAAGCTAAGCCTACTAAAAAAGATAAAGTTACTGAAAGGGCCATCTGGAATTGTTTCAAGTAGAATGATTTTCTACTCTTAAACTGGTGTAGTTCAGATGAAGACTATTTTCAACAACTGGCTGAGGAAATAGTTAGAGTCTAGGTTGTTACTCTAAAGGAAGTAAGAATCTACTTTCAATATGGATCCTTCACTTTTCTGGGCAGCAATTTGCTGGACACTCTCTCTCCAACAAAAATCAAAAGAGTGATAAGTTTGCTGAAAGACAAGAATACTGCTACAAGAGCATGGAAATCAGTTCTAGCTGAATAGTTGATTGCAAGGGAGGAAAGAAGAGCAAGGAGTGAATCGGAATATAAGGAGAAAAGGAGAAAGTATGATGAGGAGACTGAAATGTATATCAAAAGATCAGAAGAACTTCAAGCAAAAGGGATGAGCAGAATCTCCAAGGATGGAAGATTTGTAAATGTAAAAGTAGACTCATTTTCAAGATTCAGAATTGAAATGTTAGATGGCTATGCAAAGCAAGACAGACCCAAACTGATAGAATCTCTAACAGGGACTCCAATCATAGAGGAACTTGAAATTCTTATATATTTAAAAGATCTCATTAAAGCAGAATCAGAAGTTCCAATCTTTGTCTGATGCTTGTAAATGCTAAAACTCAAAATCATCTAATGTACAATTGCTGTAATTGTGTCAAGTTTTATATTAGTCTTATTTTCCATTTTAAGTTGGGGTTAGTCTTGTTAACAGGAATGAATTTGTGTTAAGCAATCTTCTCATAAATAGGGGGAAATTGTTATGCAAGACATGCCTGTACTTTAACAAGACTAAGTCAAATTGACAAACCTAAGTAAGTTGTATTGTAATAATCTTAGTTTGCATTTTGTACTTGTAACATTTAAAGTCTGTAAAAATGTCAAAAGAGCATACTGGAGTCTTTTTTTAAACAGTATCAAGCCTAAGAATTCTATCTGGAAGAAGATCACGAAGATCATGCCTTAGAAGAATTATGAAGAAGCTTGGAATTGAATAAATCTATTTTGGGAAAAATGTTCTAAGTCAAGATCTCAACAAGTCACAGATTCAGTGTTATAGAGAAGTCATTCGAGAACTCCAGATTGAATTATAGAGAACTCAGGAAAGCTACTAGAGAACTCAGAGATATCGACAAATCAATTCTTCACTAGAGAACTCAGAGTTATTGACAAGTCAACATTCATTAGAGAATTCTGAGTTATCGATAAGTCAAATTTCACTAAAGAACTCAGAGATATCGATAAGCCAAAATTCACTAGAGAACTCTGAGTTATCGACAAGTCAAATTTGACTAGAAAACTCTGAGTTATCGACAAGTCAATAAGTCACTAGAGAACTTAGAGATATCGATAAGTCAAAGTGAAGATATGAATATTAGAGATCTCGATAAGCCGAATTCTCTTATAGAGAACTCGGAGACCTCTACAAGTCAAATCAACTATGGAGTATTAGAGATCTCGATAAGTCATTATACTTATCGAGATGTCAAGACCTCTATATGCCTAACTGGAGATCTCGAGGTAAAATCTCAAAGTACAAATTACAGACCAGTTCAATATCCAAGATTATCAATCAACAAACAATCCAACTCGTTGGATTCACAAGTCTACAAAAAGTAGCTTGAGAAGTGTGCAAGATCAAGGGTGAAGATTAACTGACAAAGGAAGATCAAAGTTAACATAGTATGCGAAGATATGCTAAGCCAGAATTGGAAGATATACTTTTCCTAAAATGGAAATGATTAGTGAGAGTTTACTAAAGTGAATAGTATCTCTTATTGTACACTGTGTAAACCAGCAGTTAACTAAAATATAGAGTTAACACTAGTCCTTTGTAAGTTAGTAATAATTAGATCAGGATTTCTTGTATTCTCTCAAGATTGAAGCTAGGCTCTTTAACAACAAAGAGCCTAGAAATTTTGTAGAAATATATTCTTAATTTTAATATAAAATTAAGTGAGTTTTGAAAGATCTGTGTTATTATTAGCTGCATGTTTAATTTTGGTTATAACACATCTTACTACAAGATTTTGTTTACTTTGTTCAAAACCAAAACAGTTCAAGAAAAGCATATAAACACTAAAACATATTCACTCCCCCCCCCCTCTGTGTGTAATTCATTACCTAACATATATATTTTTATTTCGAAAATAAAAATGTCAAAAAAATGTGTGCTAAAAAAAGTTCAACTCAGCCCGAAATTGTTTCACCCAAATTCCATTTTAGCGGATAATTCAACCCGAAAGAAAGTCTGAATCAACTAGAAATATCGAGTCCCAGTGAAATTCAAATTTTTATTCAAATTAATAATTTGAAATTTTATTATTATATATAATATAATGATAATAATAATAATAATAATTAAAAAAAATTCGGGTTAGATTTTATCCGAGCAGAATTTTACCTGAGCGGAATTTTATCCTAGTGGGACGTCCCTGATCAGGGCCAAAATTATTCAAAAAATAAATATCATTATTTAATAATAATATTTAAGTAAAAAAATATTATTGTTATCCTGATTGAATTTTAGTTGGGTAAAATTTTATCCGAGTGCGATACCTTTGAAGGCCAAAATTATTCAATAACTGAACAAATAAATATTATTATAGCAGGCGCAAATTCTTCCCTAAGATTTAGAAAAATACTAAAAGACCCTTGAGGTTTTTGACTTGACGAATCAACCACTGAAATTCATAAATTTTTAAAAAAAGAGTTGTGAGATTTGAATCTCAACGAATCAGTACCTGCAAATTTACGGACAATATCCCTGTTGAGTTCGAAAAAATAATTAAATGCACGTTTACACTAGTTTAATATTTTTTGAATGAAATATTCAAAATTATTTTTTGAAAAAATTCCTATATGACACAAAAATTATGAAAATTTAAAATTTTCGTGAAAATTTAAGGATTGAAATCCTACAATTATTTTAAGTCTCGAAAAAGACTAAAAGTTTTTTAGAAAATTCAGAAATAATTATAAAAATTCTTTCTTGGGCTTGGAAAAATATAAAATAATTGAAAAAAATATTTTAATGCCTGAGAGCACATTAAAGTATCTTTGGAAGAGAGAAAATACACGTGAGTACATAATAAATCCTAAAATATTAGAAAAAATTATGAAAAAGACCCGGAGGTATAAAATTATTCCTAAAATACTAGAAAATTTTGAAAAAAATATCCGGAGGTAATGAAAAATGAAGGAAAAATATTTGTTGATACAGAAAAATTTCTAAAATATTAGAAAAAATACATACAAGTACAAGATAAATCCTAAAGAATTATGTGAAATTAAGGTAAATACCCGTGGGTATAAAAAATAAATTATCTTTGAAAAATTCACAAGGCTAGAAGATCTAAGCCCGAGAAGATTATGAAAATATAAATAAAGGTCTAAAAAGCCCAAAGGCCCAAGGACATGCCTTAATCCACAAAGGATATAAAAGGTAGATACATCTAATATAGCGTCCAAGTTAAATTTGGGAAAGAACTAAGCCCATGAATATAGTCCCAAAAAGGCATCGAGCCCAAATTCAAATTGTTAGGAATATGTTAAGAACTTGATGATAAGTTAAACAAAACACCTTAGTATATTTAACTTAGTAAATTTAGTAGTACTCGACGGATGATCTCATATAGTCCCGACAGATGACAAATTGACATCCATCGAGTGAGTAGCTTATGTAACAAATAAGTACTGTAGCACATTTCTGCAAATAATATGTATTAGTCAAGTAGATATCGTAGGGTTTTTTAAGTCATGTTGACTACTAGATTGATATGCAGAATAGGTTAATTAATTGTAAATATGAGATGCCTTGTAATTCTGTATAAGTGAAATAGAGTCAAGTGGCAGATAGACTCCCGACGGATAATCTACAAGACTCCCGACGGATGATCAATAAAGCTCCCGACGGATGATAAACATAGTCCCGACGGATGATCAAATTCAAATATTTGTTGACAGTGACAACACAGTCATATGCGTCGGGTGTTTGCAAAAGGAATGTGGTAACCTGTTAAGCGGGATTTCGAGAACAAAGAAGCATTACCATTTCCATACAATTGTGAAGATATTCAAAGAAGCTGGAATAGAGTAATGAAGTAGCATGAAGTTAGACTAGATATGTTTTGTTTTATTATCTTGTCTTATTGTCATGTAAACTTGGTGATATATAAACCAAGTGTAGCAAGTAGAACAATTAACTAAGCAAACACATTTTTCCAGAGAAACATATCAAGCTGTATTCTGTAAGTATTTCTCGGAAATTTAGTTGTTCAAACTTTTAAGCAGCTGTGAGCTATTAAAATCTTCACATAGTTCTCAATTTGATATATATATATTTGGTGGATATATTCAAATCCACTAGAAAGTTCTAAAGCCTTGTGATTTATTACTTAGTGTTTTGATTTCAACTATTTTTTTTATTTCGCACTTCTGCAAATCAAACACTATTATATGTATTAAGTTAGAACATTTTTAAAAAAATTGAAAAGTAGTCAGAATTACATTCATCCCCCTTCTGTAATTCTTGTTGTATTGTTAGGGAATAACAATTGGTATCAGAGCAAGCTCTTGAAGTACAAAGAGTGTAAAGATCATAATAAACAACAAGATGAACAAAAAGGATATTGGAATGAAGATTCCATTCTGGACAAAGACAACTATCACCACTGGAAGGTGAAGATGCACCTACATCTTCTTTCTCAAGATGAGGCCTATGTGGACTGCATAGAGAGAGGTCCTCATGTACCAATGAGAGCTGCAACTAGAAATGAACCATATGTTCCAAAACCTAGGCATGAATGGTCAGATCCTGACATTGAACAAGTCAGGAAGGACAAGAAGACCATGAATATATTGTTCAATGGAGTTGATGGTGATATGTTTGATAACATCATTAACTGTAAAACAGACAAAGAGGTTTGGGACACAATCCAGATTATTTGTGATGATACTGAACAAGTAAGGGAGAACACGATGCAGATACTGATTCAGCAATATGAGCATTTCCACTGTGAAGAAAGTGTGTCTATCACTGATATTTTTAGTAGATTTCAAAAGCTACTAATGCTCTGAAGTTGCATGGAAGAGTCTATCAAACGAAAGAATCTAACCTCAAGTTCCTTAGATCTCTTCCAAAGGAGTGAAAGCCAATGACAGTCTCATTGAGAAATTCACAAGATTACAAGGAGTTCACCTTGGAGAAACTGTATGGCATCCTGAAAACCTACGAGCTTTAAATAGAGCAAGATGAAAGGATGAAGAAAGGAAGGAAGAAAGGAGGGTCCATAGCACTGGTTTCTGAGTTAGAGAAGGAGAAAGAGATGAAGGTAGAAGCTGTTGAGTCTACATCAAAGGTCTGTGAAAGCAAGGGTAAAGGGCTAGCAGCTGAAAATAAAGATCAGTTGAGCAAAGATGACATGGATGATATTAATGAACATCTAGCATTCCTATCTAGGTAATTTTCCAAGCTCAAATTCAAGAAGAATTTTGGAGCAACTAAGCCAAACAGAAATATGGTGGATAAGTCAAAATTCAAGTGTTTCAAATGTGGCTTGGCGGGTCATTTTGCCAGTGAATGTAGGAAGTCTGATTCTAGCAAAAAGAAGTTTGAGCATGTTGATTATAACAGAAATACTTTGAGCTGCTCAAACAAAAGGAAAGGGTATTCATTACACAGGAAAATGACTGGGCAACAGATGGAGTGGATGAAGTTAAAGAAACTAGCTATGTCAATCTAGACCTAATGGCCAAATCTGATGAAACAGAAACAAGTTCTTCAAGTAATCAGGTAATCATCACTAACCTAGCACATTTATCTATAGCTGAGTGTAATGATGCAATAAATGATATATCCACATAATTATATCACCTACGTATTACACTTAAGTCCCTCACTAAGGAAAATGCTAAAATTAAAGAAAACAATTTGTTTTTAAGTGAGAGGAATAATGTGCTAGAGACTCAGTTTATTGATTTTGAGAAATTGAGAATTGAGTGTAAGATTGCTAAGGATGAATTAAATGACTCCTTGAATAAAGAAGAGATCTTAAAGAAGCAGATTGAACGAGAACAAAAAGTGATTAAGGCATGGAAATCATCCAGAGATGTTCATGCTCAAATCACTAAAGTTCAAGGTATTGAGTCCTTTTGTGATGCAGCCTAGAAGAACAGTAAAGAGAAGCTTGAGTCCAATTTGGTTGAAGGATTGTTGACAGATGTGGACTCGACGGATGATGAAAATCATCCATCGGATAATCAAAAGGATTATTCGTCGAATGACAAGGAGCCACATTTGTCGGCTGTGAGTAAACCAGTTAGCAAAGCTAAGCTAGCTAAGTTGAATGAGAAATATGGATCAGTTTCTAAGAACTTTATTCCAGGAGAATCAAGTCAAGTCAGGAAGGAAAAGAAAGTTAATGTTGGTCATCTGTCTATCAAGTAATTGAATGACAGATTAGAAAAGATTGAGGTTAAAATAGAAGCTAAAAAGAAAAACAATAGAAATGGGAAAGTAGGAATTAACAAACATAACAACTACACACCTGATAAATATGTACCAAGAAAAATCGGTGTTAAGTGTGGTAGTGTTAATCATTTATCTGTTAATTGCAAACTTGCTATGCTTACTCCCATATTTGCACCCTCTTCTTTTCCCAACATGACTGTCATGCCTACCATGCCTATGAATGCTATGACTACTCAGAATATGAATGCACAATTTTCTAATATGCCATTAGCACCAAATCCTTATTATGTTGTATTTAGTATGCCTCAAATGCCATTTAGCACGCCTTACTAGAATAACATGTTTACAAATAGCATGCCTTTTCCTGTTAATCAAAATGTGCATGATAATTCAATTTTAATGACTAGTTTCAAAGGTCCAACTCAAATAACTAAGGATGAATCAGAAATTCCCAATTCAAATAAGATCAAACCTAAGAAACCAAAGAAGAAAGCTAACAAGGCAGGACCCAAGGAAACTTGGGTACCAAAATCAACTTGATTTGATTTTGATATGTGCAGGGAAACAAAAAGAATCTTTGGTATCTGGATAGTGGTTGCTCAAGGCACACGATTGGAGATTCCACCCTGCTCACTGAGTTCAAGGAAAGAGCTGGCCCAAGTATTACTTTTGGAGATGACATCAAGGGTTATACTGTGGGATATGGCTTGATTTCAAAAGACAATGTCATCATTGAAGAGGTCGCCCTAGTGGATGGTCTTAAGCATAACTTGTTGAGTATTAGCTAGCTTTATGACAAGGGAAACTCAGTTACTTTCAATTCAGAAGCCCGTGTTGTGACAAACATAAAGAGCAACAAAGTGGTTCTCACTGGAGTGAGAAAAGGAAATGTGTACCTAGCTGACTTCAACTCATCAAATGCAGAATCAGTCACTTGTCTTCTCAGTAAAGGAAGTCTAGATGAAAGTTGGCTATGGGACAAGAAGTTGTCCCATCTAAACTTCAAGACAATGAATGAGCTTATCAAGAAAGAACTGGTTAAAGGTATTCCTCAAATGGAGTTTACTAAGGTTGGATTGTGTGATGCTTGCCCGAAAGGAAAGCAGATCAAAGCATCATTCAGAAAGAAGCTTGAATCAACAGTTGAAGAACCTTTGCAATTATTGCACATGGATTTGTTTGGAACCATTAATGTGTTGTCCATCTCAAGAAAAAGATTTTTCCTAGTAATTGTGGATGATTTCTCAAAGTTCTCTTGGGCATATTTTCTAAAGTCCAAAGATGAAGCTAGTGAAATCATCATCAATCACATAAGGCAAGTCAACAATCATCCTAACTTTAAAGTAAGAAGAATCATGAGTGACAATGGAACTGAGTTCAAGAATTCTATGATGAGATCATTTTATGAAGAGAATGGGATTATGCATGAATTTTCTGCAGCAAGAACTCCACAACAAAATGGAGTAGTGGAAAGGAAGAACAGATCTCTAATTGAAGCTACAAGGACAATGCTTGAAGAATCAAAGTTACCAACATATTTTTGGGCCAAAGCTGTGAATACTGCCTGCTACACTCAGAATATCTCTTTGGTTAATCAAGTAAAGTGCATGACACCCTACCAATTTTTCAAAAATAGGAAGCCAACTTTAAATTTTCTTCATGTCTTTGGCTGCAAATGTTATATCTTAAGGAATCAAACTGATCAACATGGAAAGTTTGATGCTAAAGCAGATGAAAGAATCTTTGTTGGATATGCTATTGGAAAAGCATATAGAGTCTATAATCTAAGAACCAACATTGTTATGGAATCTATACATGCTGTGTTTGATGATATAAAGATTGAAGGACTGCAAGATGGAGATTATCATGAAATCCTCAAGTTTGATAATGAGGAGATGGTTGGTGATGACAGAGATGATGAAAGTGATCAAGAGACATTGGTTAAGGATAATGCAGAAAAATCTACAAATAATGAAGCACAAAATTCAACATCTGTCGAGTTACAGAATGCTTCATCCGTCGGGAGACAAAATGCCTTATCAGTCGGGAGACAATCAACTTCATCCGTCGAGATACAAAGTGCACCATCCGTCAGAACAATGAGAGAACCTGAGAGTCAGAATAGATCATCTACAGAAAGTACCCCTTTCTCAAATCAAAGATTCATAAATTCAGGGGGAGTTTCTCATAATCAAGACTCGGTCACACATCAAGACAACAATGAGGTCTCTTCATCTAGAGCTAATCTACATCAACAAAGAAAATGGACGAAAGATCACCCTTTTGAGCTCATCATTGGTGATGTATCTTCTAGAGTTCAAACAAGGAAAGAAACTCAAGAAGAATGTCTATATAGCAGCTTCCTTTCTAAGGAAGAACCAAAGAAGGTAGAAGAAGCTTTGTTAAATCCTGATTGGATTTTAGCTATGCAGGAGGAGCTAAACCAATTTGAATGGAACAAGGTATGGAAGCTGGTACCCAAACTTAAAGGAAAGAATCAAATTGAAACCAAGTGGGTATTCAGAAACAAGATGGATGAAAATGGCATAGTGTTCGGGAACAAAGTTAGATTGGTTGCTAAGGGCTACTGTCAACAAGAAGGAATAGATTTTGATGAAACTTTTGCTCCTGTTGCAAGACTTGAAGCCATCCAAATTTTCCTAGCCTATGCAGCACATGCCAATTTCAAGGTCTATCAAATGGATGTCAAAAGTGCCTTTCTGAATGGAGATTTGGAGGAGGAATTCTATGTCAGTCAGCCTTCTGGTTTTGAAGATCCAAATTTTCCAGAATATGTCTACTATCTTTTGAAAACACTTTATGGACTGAATCAAGCACCTAGAGCCTGGTATGACACTTATCAAAGTTTCTTTTGGAAAATCACTTCACAAGAGGTACTGTTGATAAAAAATTATTCTTTAAAATGTTAATGACTCTAGTCTACTTGTTCAAATTTACGTAGATGATATTATATTTGGCACTACAGATGAAAAACTTTGCAAAAAGTTTGCCAAATTAATGCAAAGTAAGTATGAAATGAGCATGATGGGAGAACTAACTTTTTTTCTTGGTTTACAAATTAAACAAGTTAGTGATGGAATATTCATTAGTCAAACTAAATATATTTATGATCTTTTAAAGAAGTTTGTTCTAATGGATTGCACATCTGCAAAAACTCCCATGGCCACTATAACTAAACTTGAATTAAACACTACTGAAAAGTCTGTGGATATTTCAAGCTATAGGGGCATGGTTGGCTCAATTCTGTACTTAACAGCTAGTAGGCCAGATATAATGTTTTCTACTTATGTTTGTGCTAGATTTCAGGCTGATCCTAGAGAATCTCACTTAGTAGCTATAAAGAGAATTTTCAGATACCTCAAGGGAACACCAAAACTTGGCATTTGGTACCCTAGAGATTCTGGTTTTGATCTAATTGGTTATTCAGATGCAGATTATGCAGGTTATAAAATAGACAGAAAAAGTACAACATGAACCTGTCAATTTCTAGCGAACAAGCTTGTGTTCTGGTTCAGTAAAAAACAAAATTCAGTTTCTACTTCTACAGCTGAAGCTGAATATATTGATGATGGTAGTTGTTGTGCACATATTTTATGGATGAAAAACCAATTGTTGGACTCTGGTCTACAAATGGACAGAATTCCCATTTTCTATGATAACACAAGTGTAATTGCCATCACTGAAAATCCAATACAGCATTCAAGAACAAAGCACATAGACATCAAGTACCACTTCATTAGGGAACGTGTAATGAATGGTACTGTGGAACTTCATTTTGTTCCAAGTGAAAAGCAACTTGCAGATATTTTTACCAAACCACTTGATGAATCCACCTTTTTAAGGTTGGTAAGTGAGTTAGGTATGCTTAATTATTCTTGAATCATTTCAGATATTTTTGCAAGTTATAATTCAGCCAGAAACTTAATTGGTTTTTCTGTTTTGGATGAAATTTTGGCTAAGTCAAAATTTACATCCCGACAGATGTTCATTATCTATCGAGTTTGATCATCCGTTGGAATAGTATTTATTAATAAAAATCAATTACTTTTTTGGATTATTTTATAACCCGACGGATAATTGTTTTATGCTCATCCTTTGAATTATCTCAATCTTAGCCGTCAAAACTCTAACCATTATTCATCGGGTATACTTACAGTTTGTAAGTATAACACGGCGGATAATTGACAGAATTTTGACAGTTTATTTATTTTAAACGGCTATTTTGGGCTATTTTGATTGGTTACTTTATTTCACTTTATTATTTTTTACAGTTTATTTCTGAGATAGTATAAAAGCAGAATTCATTTCTAATCTATTCTTTTATCATTCTTAAATCAATTGCTCTAACTTCTTTCTTCTCCAAAGCAAATACTCTCTCTGCAAATTTCCATACTTTAACAATGGCACCGGTAGTCAAAATCATGTCCCATTCTGGATTCATCTATGAAAAGAACAACTTTGTAGCTCTTGTGAACAAGGAGATTCCACAATCTGGAGATTTTCACAAAATGATAGACTTTGTGAATGGCTATAAACTCAGTTATGTTATTCTGGAATCACCCACAATCTATTGTGAAGTTGTGGAGGATATATGGACAACTGCTGTGTACCAATCTTCTAACAAGACCATAACTTTCACTCTTAAAGGTAAGCAGTTCTGCATTAACAATGATACAATTCAAGCTTGCTTTAAAATTCCTGAAAACACTACTACTGTTCCATACACAGATATAGATTTAGTTAACATGCTTAATTCTATTGGCTATGCTCTCCCTACCTCTAAATTAAGTGAAATTATGAGACTAGGTCTTAGAAAAGAGTGGAGTTATGTGTGTGATGTAGTTACCAAAGTATTTTCTGGTAAAGTGAGTAATTTTGACTCTGTTAACATTGACATGCTTAACATGCTTTATATGCTAGTTACTAATAAGTACTTTAACTTCAGTGACATGATCATGTTTGAGTTAGGTTATAAGTTAGGGGAACTTAATAAGAGAGGTAAAAGTGTCTATTATGCTAGATTCCTTATGATGTTTGCTAACCATCTTATTGAGAATATTGCTATTGAGAACCCACCAACAAACTGAATTTCTGGGTTCAAGAAAGGAGAATCATTGCAGATCTCAACAGAGCAAGTCACCACAAAGAGATGCCCCTCTTCTACTTTCCAATCATGGAGGGCCCTCAGGTAAGTGAGATAAGCACCACTGTCTCTACTCTTCCAACCTCACAAATTTCTTTTCCTTTAAGTGTAGCTATGGCATCTATGTCAATGACCCAACAGATGCCTATCCAAGCTACCAAAACAACAACTTCAAAATCGAAAAAAAGAAAGCCCCCTCTAGTTTTTCTCAAAAGAAACAAGTTACAAAAACTATCAAACACAAAGAGGGGAGTGTGAAGGAGAGTGAGTTAGGTGAGGGACAGGGTGAAAATCAAAAAAACCCTAAGGATAAGGCTGGTGAGATGAGTGTACCTAAGCTTAGCCACACCACAGTTTCCCAACAAATTGTGGTTGTTAATAAGGAAATAAGCTCACTATTAGTTTCATCCTCCTGAAAGGATGTTGTTATTAAAACAAGCTCCCAACTAGGAGCACAGGCCAAGAGGGTTAGGGACACAAGTTCACCACAGACTTATGCTAGAAAGAAAAGATCAAAAACCCTTGGGGATGCACAGGGAACACACACAGTGCAAACTGGTGCTAAAGACCCAGTCACTGCACCATCTCAAAGTTAGCTTGATGTGGCTCCAATAAATGTGGAGTCACAGCCAAAATCATTAATAATTGAAGCACCTGAAACACAAAATTCACCCACACACTCACTGAATGTAGACATGATTCATACATCACTTCCAAATTCTCCATCTTTAACTTTATTGGAGAAGGCAAAAATCCAAGCAACTGAGCATCATCTTTTAGATGATTTGTTGTCTCGCTTGCCAATTCTTTCTGAGTCTATTGAGATATCTGTGCCCAAATTTTCATCAATCTGCACAGAGTCTACAATAGTCTCCACTCCAGACTCATTAATTTCTTCTATCCCGGTGGATATTGTTCATCCATCGAGTAGTGACTGTATCCCAGCGGATGTGCCTAACAGCATTCATCCGTCAGCTAGCCAAACTACTATCCCAATGGATGTTCCTCATCCGTCGGTACTCTCTGCACAACTTCAAATCCCAACTATTTTCACAAGTGCGGATGACCTAGTAGTAGTACAATCACTCTTAGGACTGAGGGCAGGGAGTGAATTGAGTGAGAGGCTGGGTTGCTCCCAGGCAAAAGGAGAGGAAATGAGTGAACCAATGCAGACTATTTCTTCAGGTCTGGAAAAAGTGAGTGAGGGGAGTCCCACCTTAGATGGTGAAGGTGAGGGTGTGAGGGTGGGAAGCCAAGGGGATCCCTTGATGCAAGAAAAAAGAGATCATGAAAGAAATGCAGGTACAGGAGTGATAAGCGTGGACACCATTGCTAGTGAGTCAATGAATGTCAGTGATGCAGAAAGGGAGAGACTATTTCAGCAAGAATATCAAGCTGTCATAGATTCTATCTCCCTGGATGTAGAGACATTTACTCATCCTATTATAGCTTATCAAACTCTAGCTGGACAGGGAAATGAGGAGGCTGAAAAGATGCTTAACTTGGTGCATACAACTGAATTAATGCAAAGAGCAAAAGATGCCATCACAGCCATGCCACCTAGAGCTGATGATGATGTTGACTATGATACTGGTGAGTCTAAAGATCTCTTTGGAGATGATGGAGATGATGATGAAGGAGGATCAATGGACATAGGGGGGGAACAAGGCCCTAGCTCCAGATCTGGCATGCCATCCTGGGCATTTTCCAACGAATGTGATGTTCAACACTTCAAGACCACTCTCATTCATCAAATTCAAGAGACACATAATGCTCTTCAATCCACTACAAATACTAGCACCAGGAAGCTCTTACAGGCATATCTCAACTCTCTGCATTTACATCAAATCCAAGCTCTTCAACACAATCATGATGTCTCTTCTATCAAAACTGAGATTGATCAAGTAAAGAAGGATGTCTCTGAAAGATTGGATGCTAAACTTCCAAATACAACAATGCTTGACATTAAAAGACAGATAAGGAAGAATTCTGATCTTGTCACTATATTCGATTCCCTGAATGCAAGGCTGACTGCAATAGAAGCATCTCTCACATGTATCCAGCTATATCAAGCACAGCAAACACAATTGCTTCAAAAGCTGGTGGCTGCACAAACTTCTACCTCCACTCGACTTGATGATAAAAAAAGGGGGAGAACGACTCAACAATCCAAGTCAATCAAGCAGAGCCAACCAGTGAGGGGGGCATGTGGTAAATGTTCAAATCAGTCAAGTAATTGTTCCAAAAATTACTCTGCCAAAGTCACCAGTATTGGACAGCATTGATCCGATCCAAATAGCAGCTGCTAAACTTGAGTCAAAGACAAATCCCAAGATGCTTGATGTTACAGCTGTTGAGAAGGAACTAGATGAGAAATGGAAGAAGATTGATGCAGCTATTCAGGAGAAATTTGGTGAGCTACAGAAGCCAGACAAGACCTTTCATCACCATTCTCAAGTCAAACACATCTCAGTGCATGAAATGAGTCTAGAAAAATTGGAAAAAGGCCAAACTTCTTGCATTAAATCTCCAAAGGCAAATCTGGTCTTAAAGCCTAAAAGAAACTACTCAAAGTTCTCAGACAAAAATTATATGGATCTTGTGTTTGAGATACCTAGGCTAGATGAACAGAACCTGTTGGCTAGGTCAATTGCATTTTTCAAGGATCCAACTGATTCAGTACTTAAAAGAAGAATTGCCAAAAACTACAGAAATGGTAAGGAAATCTGTGTGGTGGCTGGACACCCTCTGTTTTTGGAAGCTAGGAAGGAAGAAAAAGAAAGGATCAAACAAGAAAAGAAGCAGGCTGCCCTAGATGCTAAGAATCTCAGACAAAAGAAGAAGCAAGCTGCTATCTTGGTCAAACTTCAAGTTGTGAAGACTACAACAGAGATTTCTGCACAGCCATCTGTGATTACTGAAGCTAAAGATCAGAAAGTGCAAGATGCACCCCAACAGATAAAGAAACCAAGGTACAAGCAAAGAATCAAGAGAAAATTGGACTTTAGTGATGAGGAAATGGAAGACTACATTTCCAAATAGTCTACATCTACAACTCAGTCATCCAAGACACCAGTGGTACCGGAAGAATTCAAGGTAGATCCTACAAAGAACTTTCATGGTAATCCCAGAGTTCCCAAGGATGAGCCAATAGACAGGGAAAGTTTGCTAATTCTTGAACTCAACTTACCTATCTTCAACAAGCCAAAGAAAACAAAGACTAGAGCAATCAAGAAAGTGAAGCCTGTGACTCTTACATCCAAGACCCTAACCAAATCTCAATCTACAGTCAATAAGGGAGATCTTTTATACATCTGTGACATCAAGGAGTTCTCTGAAATAAATCTCTACTTGGATGAATTGGAAGAATTAAGAGGGATTGATGCTCACAGACATCTTCCTAAAAGGCTGGTGTTCAAGTACAAGGGAGGGAGAGAAATCACATGGCCACTTCACAGGATTCTTCAAGAAAGCCAATTTGTTCTGATAAAAGTCTTCTCATCCTTCAAGAAGAACTTTGGGTAAAATGTACCTGCAAGGAAACTGGTTCTAAAGAAGATAGAAGAACTGAGGAGTAATAAAGCCAAGAATGCACTTCCAAGAACTCTTACAATCCCCTTCACAGGAAAGAGAGTGCATTTGAGGCCTTATTGGCTGATGGAATTTATGGATGATAAGGGAGTAAAAAGATTCTTCAGACTGGATGATCAATTGAGTATCTCTAGCAATGAGACTCTATTGGAAATGCAAGAAATGCTGGATCTATCTAAAGCTGATGAACTTCAATTCCACAGACAACTCCAGAATCAAATAGAAGAAAATAACGGGAAGCTTGGGAAGAAATCCGTACAATCAAGGAAACAGAATCATCTGCTCAGACTAGAGGAGCACCTTGAAAATGATTGTGAGAACTCTTTGAATACTTTGCTTTGTTCAATTTTTAATAAATTTTGTAGGACTTATCAGTTTTATCTACTACTTTTTAATCTGTACTTTTAGGGTGTTTTGTTATCATCAAGTTTATCTTAATTTATGGCTACAATTTCAGTAGACATAAATTGGGGGAGATTGTTAGAAATATGTTGTGAGCTTGATGATTAGTTAAACAAAACACCTTAGTAGATTTAACTTAGTGAATTTTGTAGCACTCGACGGATGATCTAATATAGTCCCGACGGATAAACTTTACAGTCCCGACGGATGACAGATTAACATCCATCGAGTGAGTAGCTTATGTAACAATTAAGTTCTGTAGCACATTTTTTCAAGCAACATTGTGTAGATTCTGTAGGAGTGTTATAGAGAAGTCATTCGAGAACTCCAGATTGACTTATAGAGAACTCTGGAAAGCTACTAGAGAACTCAGAGTTATCGACAAGTCAACATTCATTAGAGAATTCTGAGTTATCGATAAGTCAAATTTCACTAAAGAACTCAGAGATATCGACAAGCTAAAATTCACTAGAGAAATCTGAGTTATCGACAAGTCAAATTTGACTAGAGAACTCTGAGTTATCGACAAGTCAATAAGTCACTAGAGAACTCAGAGATATCGATAAGTCAAAATCAAGATATGAATATTAGAGATCTCGATAAGCCGAATTCTCTTATAGAGAACTCAGAGACCTCTACAAGTCAAATCAACTAAGGAGTATTAGAGATCTCGATAAGTCATTATACTTATCGAGATGTCAAGATATTTATATGCCTAACTGGAGATCTCGAGGTAAAATCTCAAAGTACAAATTGCAGACCAGTTCAATATCCAAGATTATCAATCAACAAACAATCCAACCAGTTGGATTGACAAGCCTACAAAAAGTAGCTTGAGGAGTGTGCAAGATCAAGGGTGAAGATTAACTGACAAAGGAAGATCAAAGTTAACATAGTATGTAAAGATATGTTAAGCCAGAAATGGAAGATATATTATTCCTAAAATGGAAATGATTAGTGACAGTTTACTAAAGTGAATAGTATCTCTTATTGTACACTGTGTAAACCAGTAGTTAACTAAAATATAAAGTTAACATTGGTCCTTTGTAAGTTCGTAACAATTAGATCAGGAATTCTTGTATTCTCTCGAGATTGAAGCTAAGCTCTTTAGCAAAAAAGAGCCTAGAAATTTTGTAGCCAAACATTCTTAATTTTAATATATAATTAAGTGAGTTTTGAAAGATCTGTGTTATTCATAGCTGCATATTTAATTTCTGTTATAACACATCTTACTACAAGATTTTATTTACTTTGTTCAAAACCAAAAGAGTTCAAGAAAGGCATATAAACACTAAAACATATTCACTCCCCCCCCCTGTGTGTAATTCATTACCTAACATATATATTTTTATTTCGAAAATAATAATGTCAAAAAAATGTGTGCTGAAAAAAGTTCAAGTCAGCCCGAAATTGTTTCACCCGAGTTCCATTTTAGCGGATAATTCGACCCGAAAGAAAGTCTGAATCAACTAGAAATATCGAATCCCGATGAAATTTGAATTTTTATTCAAATTAATAATTTGAAATTTTATTATTCTATATAATAATAATAATAATAATAATAATAATAAAATTCGGGTTGGATTTTATCCGAGCAGAATTTTACCTGAGCGGAATTTTATCCTAGTGGGACGTCACTGATTAGGGCCAAAATTATTCAAAAAATAAATATTATTATTTAATAATAATATTTAAGTAAAAAAATATTATTGTTATCCTGATTGAATTTTAGTTGGGTAAAATTTTATCCGACTCCGATACCTTTAAAGGCCAAAATTATTCAAGAACTAAACAAATAAATATTATTATTTAATAATAATATTTATTTTTTTTTAAAAAAAAGATAATTAAAAGTTCGATCAGGAACCAGGTCGCTAACCTGATCGTTGAATTCAGCTCGAAACACTTCGACTGGGCTGTTGAAAATGCCACATTTTTCAACCTTAAACGAGGTAGAATTAGATCACGTGTTTAGACCTCACACGAGGTCAAAGGAAGGCGCATGGTTAACAACTTGGGTGGCCAAATTACCAAAAGGTCACCCAAGTTTTGTAGCAGCCGCAAATTCTTTCCTAAGATTTAGAAAAATACTAAAAGACCCTTGAGGTTTTTGACTTGACGAATCAACCACTGAAATTTATAAATTTTTTAAAAAAGAGCTCTGAGATTTGAATCTCAACGAATCAGTACCTGCAAATTTACAGACAATATCCCTGTTGAGCTCGAAAAAATAACTAAATGCACGTTTACACTAGTTTAATATTTTTTGAATGAAATATTCAAAATTATTTTTTGAAAAATTCTTATATGACACAAAAATTATGAAAATTTAAATTTTTTGTGAAAATTTAAGGATTGAAATCCTACAATTATTTTAAGTCTCGAAAAAGACTAAAAAAATTTTAGAAAATTCAGAAATAATTATAAAAATTCTTTCTTGGGCTTGGAAAAATATAAAATAATTTGAAATAATATTTTAATGCCTGAGAGCACAATAAAGTATCTCTGGAAGAGAGAAAATACACGTGAGTACATAATAAATCCTAAAATATTAGGAAAAATTACGAAAAATAGCCGAAGGTATAAAATTATTCCTAAAATACTAGAAAATTTTGAAAAAATATCTGGAGGTAATGAAAAATGAAGGAAAAATACTTGTTGATACAGAAAAATTTCTAAAATATTAGAAAAATTACATACAAGTACAAGATAAATCCTAAAGAATTATGTGAAATTAAGGTAAATACCCGTGGGTATAAAAAATAAATTATCTTTGGAAAATTCACAAGGCTAGAAGATCTAAGCTCGAGAAGATTATGAGAATATAAATAAAGGTCTAAAAAGCCCAAAGGCCCAAGGACATGCCATAATCCACAAAGGATTTAAAAGGTAGATACATCTAATATATCGTCCAAGTTAAATTTGGGAAAGAACTAAGCCCATGAATATAGTCCCAAAAAGGCATCGAGCCCAAATTCAAATTATTAGGAATATGTTGAGAACTTGATGATAACTTAAACAAAACACCTTAGTAGATTTAACTTAGTGAATTTTGTAGCACTCGACGGATGATCTAATATAGTCTCGACGGATGAACTTTATAGTCTCGACGGATGACAAATTGACATCCATCGAGTGAGTATCTTATGTAACAAATAAGTATTGTAGCACGTTTCTGCAAACAACATGTATTAGACAAGTATATTACGTAGGGTTTTCTTAGTCATGTTGACTACTAGATTGATATGTAAAATAGGTTGATTAATTTTAAATATGAGATGTCTTGTAATTCTGTATAAGTGAAATAGAGTCAAGTGTCAGATAGATTCCCGACGGATGATCTACAAGACTCCCAACGGATGATCAACAAAGCTCCCGACGGATGACAAACATACACCCCGATGGATGATCAAATTGAAATAGCTGTTGACCGTGACAACACAGTCACATGCGTTGGGTGTTTGCAAAAGGAATGTGGCAGCCTATTAAGCAGGATTTCGAGAACAAAGAAACATTACCATTTCTATGCAATTGTGAAGATATTCAAAGATGCTGGAATAGAGTAATGAAGTAGCATGGAGTTAGACTAGATATGTTTTATTTTATTATCTTGTCTTATTGTCATGTAAACTTGGTGATATATAAACCAAGTGTAGCAAGTAGAATAATTAACTGAGCAAACACATTTTTCCAGAGAAACATATCAAGCTATATTCTGTAAGTATTTTTCTAAAGTTTAGTTATTCAAACTTATAAGCAGCTGTGAGCTATTAAAAGCTTCACAGAGATCTCAATTTGATATATATATATATATATATCTTGTGGATATATTCAAATCCACCAGAAAGTTTTAAAGTCTTGTGTTTTATTACTTAGTGTTTTGATTTCAACTATATTTCCATTCCGCACTTTTGCAAATCAAACACTGTTATATATATTAAGTTAGAACATTTTTAAAAATCTTAAAAAGTAGCCAGAATTACATTCAACCCCCCTTCTGTAATTCTTGTTGTATTGTTAGGGAATAATACAAATAGAATTTGGAAAAAGTAAGAGGTCAAAATCCAAATGGAATCCAGCCAAAGCTCTATTACCCAATAAAGGAATGTACGACCCTTTTTTTGACCTCATTCCTGATCAAAAATTAGGACGTAAATCCTGGTCGAAATGCTTCGACCAGGAAGCCCTAGTCGAAACCCGGGTCATGGATTCTAGTTAAAAAAAACTTCGACTAGAGGCCCATAATAGACCATTGGTGTCGACCATGATCCTAGTCGAAAACCAGATCGTGGATCTTGGTCGAAAAATTACCAGAAAGATTCGTGAAAATGCAGAAATAAGGGAATAAGTTATAAAATTATTTTCCACGAGAAAATGACACAATATATTTTTGATAAACACATCAAAAATAAATAAAATTCTTGGAAAATACCAAAAAATTGCTAGACACATGAAAAATGTGGAAAAGTTAAGCGAAATTGTTACGATTTTCCTAAAATATGTTTAAGCCTCGAGTAAGGTAAATCGTTGTAAATGTGTAGGTCGCTCCATACTTTACGCTAAAAATGATACCCTGTAAGTGCATAAAATGACTTAACTTCTACGAAAACTTACATGGTTTTCCTATAAGTTGTGGGGCAAATGATAGGGAATAAAAATTATACTAATTGCATAATTAATATCATATTAAGTGTGTCTGATTTGGTCAAAAAAGAAGCCCAGTTAACAAAGCTCTGTAATTAATATTGTATTAATTAGGCTCTAAAGGCCAAAAGTTATGATCTAATTAAGACCCAATTAAGTTAAAGGGCTTGACCTACTATTTTAGCTAGACAAGGCTTAGATAAGACAAAATTGCAATTGAGAAAATAAGTAGAATCAGATTCAACTCTTAAATGAGTAGTTCTCAAGCAACACAATCCAATAAGGAAGAAAATTCATACGTTCTAGGACTTATAAGCCCAATCAAACATGTAGACTTGTCTACCAAGTTTCCTAAACCTGACGCGGACCTTAAACGCCTATATAAGGGGTCTCACCCCACAAATCAGAACTATGTCTTGGCTTGATTTTCTACATACTAGAGATACGTAAGCATCTTATGTGAACATATTTAAGCCATGAAACACAAGTGTAACCATTAAAACTCGAAACTCTCAAACCCTGGCATTAATTACACGCCATAAATATACTTTAGATTTTTATTTACAACATTCAACACCCTTAAATATTTCATCCTAGTACTCTAATTTTTTAACAAGAGAGCATAGTATTCTAATTTTTTGACATGAGAGTATACCTCCACTGCTCATTTAGGGTTCAGCTTCCACATTTGCTCTTGAGAATCTTCCAAACATTTATGTGCTACAGCCCATTTAAAAGACCTAATTATATCCTATATATAATTGGTGTAAGATAGTTAATATGGTACAGTTGTGTTGTTTGATCGTTATAAATAACAATGCCATTTTATATATGTTAAAATTATATGAAACTCCCCCACCCCTACTTCCAACGCATACACCGTGGAAAAGGTAATTTTCATAATAAACTCTAATTATTTCTAATACATTTATAATAAGTAAGTATTGATAATAAAGAGCAATTAATTTAAGTTAAAATATTTTAATATGTCAATATATTAATATAATTAAAAATATATGGTTTGGTCATTATGCCTAACAATATCATTTCACAAGTGTTAAAATTATATAAAACTCCCCCGTAATTTTCATAGTAAACTCTAATTATTTCTAATACATTTATAATAAGTAAGAATTGATAATTGTTATTCCCTAACAATACAACAAGAATTACATAAGGGGGGTTGAATGTAATTCTGGATTCTTTTTCAAATTTAAAGAATGTTCTAACTTGATAAATATTACAGTGTTTGATTAGCAATGGTACGGAATAAAAGAGTGATAGAAAACAAAACACTAAGTAATAAAAATACAAGCTTTTAAAACTTTCTGGTGGATTTGAAAGTATCCACCAGATATATATATGTCAAATTGACAACTCTGTGAAGCTTTGAATAGCTCACAGCTGCATACATGTTTGAAGAACTAAACTACAGAGAAATGCTTACTGAATACAGCTTGATATGTTTCTCTGAAAATAAGCTTGCTTAGTTAATTGTTCTACTTGCTACACTTGGTTTATATATCACCAAGTTTACATGACAATAAGATAAGATAATAAAACAAAATATATCTAGTCTAACTCTATAGTACTTCATTACTCTATTCCAGCATCTTTGAATATCTTCACAATTGCATGGAAATGGTAATGCTTCTTTGTTCTCAAAATCCTAATTAACAGGCTGCCACATTCCTTTTGCAAACACCCAATGCATGTGACTATGTTGTCACTGTCAACAGCTATTTAGATTTGATCATCCGTCGGGATATTGCTGATCATCCGTTGGGAGCTTTTGTTGATCATCCATCTGGAGTCTTTATGATCCATCCGTCAGGAGCCTTTTCAGTCACTTGACTCCATTTTATTTATACAAAATTACAGGACATCTTATATTTACAATTAGTCACCTTATTTTGTATATCCACTAGTAGCTAACATGACTCATATACTCCTACAAAATCTACACAATGTTGCTTGCAGAAATGTGCTACAGAACTTATTTGTTACATAACTTACTCACTCGATAGATGTTAATATGTCATCCGTCGGGACTGTAAAGTTTATCCGTCAGGAATATATTAGATCATCCATCGAGTGCTACAAAATTCACTAAGTTAAATCTACTAAGGTGTTTTGTTTAACATATCATCAAGCTCACAACATATTTCTAACAATCTCCCCCAATTTATGTCTACTGGAACCATAAATTAAGAGAAACTTGATGATAACAAAATACCCTAAAAATACAGATTAAAAAGTAGTAGATAAAACTAATAAGTGCTGCAAATTTTATTGAAAATTGAATAAAGTAAAGTGTACAAAGAGTTCTCACAATCATTTTCAAGGTGCTCCTCTAGCCTGAGCAGATGATTCTATTTCCTTGATTGTCTAGATTTCTTCCCAAGCTTCCCATTGTTTTCTTCTATTTGATTCAGGAGTTGTCTGTGCAATTCAATTTCATCAGCTTCAGATAGATCCCGAATTTCTTGCATTTCCAATAGAGTCTCATTGCTAGAGATACTCAATTGATCATCCAGTCTAAAGAATCTTCTTACTCCCTTATCATCCATGAATTCCATCAGCCAGTAAGGCCTCAAATGCACTCTCTTTCCTGTGAAGGGGATTGTAAGAGTTCTTGGAACTGCATTTTTGGCTTTATTACTCCTCAGTTCTTTTATCTTCTTTAGAACCAATTTCCTTGTAGTTACATTAAACCCAAAGTTCTTCTTGAAGGATGAGAAGACTTTTATCAGAACAGATTGGCTTTCTTGAAGAACTCTGTGAAGTGGCCATGTGATTTCTCTTCCTCCCTTGTACTTGAACACCAGCCTTTCAGGAATATGTATGTGAGCATCAATCCCTCTCACTTCTTCCAATTCATCTAAGTAGAGGTTTATATCAGAGAACTCCTTAATGTCGCAGATGTATAAAAGATCTCCCTTGTTGACTGTAGGTTGAAATTTGGTTAGGGTCTTGGATCTAAGAGTCACAGGCTTCACTTTCTTTATTGCTCTAGTCTTTTTTTTCTTTGGCTTGTTGAATATAGGTAAGTTGAGTTCGAAAATTGGCAGACTTTCCCAGTCCATTGGCTCATCCTTGGGAACTATGGGCTCACCATGAAAGTTCTTTGTAAGATCTGCCTTGAATTCTTCCTTTACCACAGGTGGCTTGGATGACTGTGTTGTAGATGTAGACTGTTTGGGAATGTAGTCTTCCATTTCCACATCACTAAAGTCCAATTTTCTCTTAATTTTTTTGGTTTCTTTATCTGTTGGGGTGCATCTTGCACTTTCTGATCTTTAGCTTCAGTAATCACAGATGGTTATTGTTAGATATATTTGATAATGTCATGGCTAATATAATTTATGTTTAGATTTCAGATCTTATTTAACAGGACAAATCAGTACTTAACCGTTGATCAGTACTTATACTGGAAGTCAGGACTTAAGGATATCAGTACTTATATTATCAGGAGATAATCATCAGATGTTAGATATCAGAACTTAAGTGCTGAAGGACGATCAGATAAGGACAGTAGCTGATTAAAGGAAAGAAGATCGAGATAAACATAAAAAGAGATATGCATGAAGAAGGAGTTCCGTGAAGAATGGAATACTTGGATGAAAAGATATCTGATTGATATGTTTTAGGAAGCAGAATTATATTCCATATCAATTAGCGATTATCTTGTAATTGTGTAGTATATAAACACAGACATAGGGTTTACACTATAAGTGTTATCATATTTGAGAAGATTATTCATTGTAACCCTAGCAGCTCTCGTGATATTTGTTCATCACTGAGAGGTAACAGTTCCATACTGTAACAGAGTTTATTATTTCAATAAAGTTTGTTTTCTGTTACTTAATATATTAAATATCGATTTGATTGTATTATACACTGTATTCACCCCCCTCTACAGTGTGTGTGACCTAACAAGTGGTATCAGAGCTTATCTGTTAACACACATACAGTTAAAGATCCAAACACAATCATGTCGGACACAGAAACTCCAACTAAGCCTACCAAAACTGAGGAACCACCAAAGACACAAATTCAGAGTCGGTATGAGACCATCAGAGTTCCCATACTGAGACCATCTGAATATCCCATATGGAAGGTAAGGATGACCATGTTCCTGGAAGCAACAGATCCAGAATACCTTGATAGAATCAAGGAAGGGCCTCACAAACCAACCAAGCTCGCTGTTGCAGTTGCAGGTGAAGCAGCAAAGACCGTACCAAAGGAGAAGAGTGATTATACTGCTGAAGATATAACATCAATTGCTAAGGATGCTAAGGTACGACACTTACTGCATAGTGCCATTGATAATGTAATGTCAAACAGGGTAATCAACTACAAGACTGCTAAGGAGATATGGGATGCTCTGGAAACAAGGTGTCAGGGAACTGACACAATTAAGAAGAACAGGAAGACAATACTCACTCAAGAGTATGAACATTTTGACTCAAGGACTAATGAGTCATTGAATGATTTATATGATAGATTTGTCAAACTTTTGAATGATTTGTCATTGGTTGATAAAGAGTATGATCTTGAAGATTCAAACCTTAAATTCCTGTTAGCTCTTCCTGAATGCTGGGATTTGAAGGCAACGACAATAAGAGACAACTACAATCTTGATGAAATAACTCTTGATGAAATCTATGGAATGCTCAAGACTCATGAGCTTGAGATGGAACAAAGAAGCAAGAGGAAAGGAGGAAAGTCAAGAACAGTTGCTCTTAAGGCTGAAGAAGAATCCCCCAAAGCAGCTTCCTCAAGGAAAGACAAGGGTAAAGCTCTTGTCATAAAGTCTGAAACTGAGTCATCAAGTTCTGAAAGTGATGATGACTCAGATTCTGAAAGCTTGCCTGAGACTGATGCTGATGAGGAGATGATGAAGCTGTGTGCTCTTATGGTGAATAGAATCACAAAGATTGCATACAGGAAGTTCAGGAAGGGAAAGAAGTTTTCCAGGAAAGGCATAAGTTCTGATAAGAAGAATTTCAGAAGATCTGAAGGCAGAGGAGGAAAGTCTGACAGAGGAGATTATACCAATGTTAAATGCTATAACTGTGGTGAGAAAGGCCACATATCTCCTGATTGCAAGAAGGCAAAGGGTGACAAAGGCAAGGCTCTTGTCACAAAGCAGAAAAACTGGACAGACACCTCAGACTCTGAAAGTGAGGAGAACTATGCATTGATGGCCAATGCTGATAAAGAAAGTGCTGGTAGCAGTTCTGAAGCTGCTGAAACAAAGGTACCTCAGACTACTTATGCTTTTCATACTGATGATATTAATGAGTTGAGAAGATATCTTAAAACCATGTTTGTGAGTTATAGAGATCAAACTTTAACATGTGAAAAATTAACTTCTGAAAATCTTGCTTTTAAGAAAAGAAATGATTTCTTAGAAAAAGAGTTAGTCATGTTCCATCAAACTCAGAAGGATAGAGATGATGCTTTTTATGTTAGGGATGAAGTGCTAAAATTGAATGAATCTCTAAAAGCTGAGTTAGAAAAGGAAAGAGAGGTTATCAGGACTTGGACTAACTCTGGCAAAACAACTCAAAATTTGCTAAGTAGTGGAAACTGGAAAGAAGGCTTAGGTTATGGAGAAGATAAGAATAATAAAGGAACTGAAGAAATTAAGCCTATTGTTAAGCAAAAGCCAAAGTTAAAACCTGTTAAGTTTGTAACTGTAATGTCTGAAAATGAGAAATCAGAAGTTAAAGAGGAATCAACTTCTGACAAACTAAAACAGGAAAAGACAGCTGAAGTGAACATAGGCTTAATGACAAAGAAGCAGCTTAAGCATAAGCTGAAAGATGTTAAGAATGCAAACAAGGTAAAATCACCTAGGAAAAATAGGAATGGAAAGGAAGGTGTGAATAAAAGCAATGATTATAAACCTGTTCCTGATGCTCCTAGGAAAACATGTCATAACTGTGGAAGTTCTAACCATCTGGCTTCTTTTTGCAGGAAGAATAAGAATATTAACTCCCTACCTTCAAAATCAGGAGTTAAAAGTCAGTCTGTTAGATACAAACCACAAAATCCTTGTTTTCATTGTGGTAGTTTATGGCATTCCATTTATACTTGTAAGGAATATCATAGTTTGTACTATGATTATTATCAAATAAAACCTTCTTTGAAGAAAGTTTCCATTGTTCCTTCTAGTGTAAATTCTGATTCAAAGTCTAATAGTGTAAGTTCTGATAAGAAAAATGTTAACATAAACTCTGATGCTAAATCCGCTGCAAATGTTAACAAACTTAATAAGGCCAAAGGATCCAAGCAAGTCTGGGTCCTTAAAACTAATAATTAGTGGTCTTTGTGATTGCAGGGCAACAGGAAAAATATTCTAGTTCTGGACAGTGGATGTTCAGGACATATGACTGGAAATAAGGCCCTGCTATCAGACTTTGTGGAGAAAGCTGGCCCAAGTCTTTCTTATGGAGATGGCAAC
The DNA here is from genome assembly GCF_009905375.1 of Apium graveolens. Taxonomy (NCBI): domain Eukaryota; kingdom Viridiplantae; phylum Streptophyta; class Magnoliopsida; order Apiales; family Apiaceae; genus Apium; species Apium graveolens. The sequence goes on along the minus strand of NC_133656.1, from coordinate 177,280,466 downwards.
ATTGGAAAAACATTGGGATATAACAATATCAATCTTGGAAATGTCATAATTAAAGAAGTAGCTCTGGTCTCAGGACTTAAACACAATCTGCTGAGTATAAGTCAAATCTGTGACAGAGGTTATCATGTTGATTTCTTTGAAGAACATTGTGAAATTGTGAGTAAATCTAAAGGCAAAGTTGTTCTGAAATGATACAGGCGTGGTAACATTTATGAAGCTAAGCTTTCAACAAGTACTGATGGTTCTGCAATTTGTCTGATGAGTAGAGCATCAATTGAAGAAAGCTGGAATTAATTGGCACAATAAACTCTCTCATTTAAATTTCAACAATATAAATGAACTGGTCAAGAAAAATCTTGTGAGAGGACTGCCAAAGTCAGTATTTGCTCCTGATGGCCTTTATGATTCCTGTTAGAAAGCCAAACAAAGAAAATCTTCTTTTAGGAGCAAGACTGAATCATCAATTCTTGATCCTTATCATCTACTACATGTTGATCTATTTGGTCCAGTGAATGTCATGTCTATTGCAAAGAAGAAATATGCATTGGTCATAGTGGATGAGTTCACCAGATACACATGGGTGTATTTCTTGCACACAAAAAGTGAAACTGCATCTATCTTGATTGATCATGTCAAATATTTGGATAAATTGGTCAAAGATTCTGTGAAAATTTTAAGGAGTGATAATGGCACTGAGTTCAAGAATTTGATAATGGAAGAGTTCTGCAAAAACCATGGAATAAAGCACGAATTTTCTGCTCCTGGAACTCCACAGCAAAATGGAGTTGTTGAAAGGAAGAATAGAACTCTCATTGAAGCTGCACGTACAATGCTTGAAGAAGCAAAGCTTCCAACCTATTTCTGGGCTGAAGCTGTGCAGACTGCTTGTTTTACTCAAAATCAACACTCATTAACAAGCATGGAAAAACACCATATGAGATGGTGAAGAAAAAGAATCCAAATCTGAAATACTTTCATGTATTTGGATGCAAGTGTTTTGTTCTCAAGACTCATCCTGAACAGCTATCCAAGTTTGATCTAAAAGCTGATGAAGGAATCTTTGTTGGATATCCACTTTCCACAAAAGCCTTCAGAGTCTATAATTTGAGAACAAAAGTGGTCATGGAATCTATCAATGTCTCTTTTGATGAAAAGAAGATTACTGGTCTTGAAGATTTCATTGACCATGATCAGCTGAGATTTGAAAATGAAGACTCAAATTCTGATACTGAAAATCCTGGCAGTCTAAGTCCTGATACTGTAAACTCTGATGAATTAAACTCTGATGTTATTGAAACTGTGGTGACTACGTCAAAGGAAGATGCACCTATGCAGGGGGAGCATACTCAAGATCCTACCACATCTCAAGAAACATCAGAACATATATCTGGCTCTTCAAGTTCTGATTCGTCAAGTTCTGATAAGCCAAGTTCTGATAGTGCTGAAAATCTAAATACTGAAGAATCCAACTCACAGAGCATAGTTTCAGGGGGAGCATCAGAAAATGAAAATGAAGACAGCATGGATCATGGGGGAGCATCCAGTTCTAGAGAAAACCTTCCATCTGCAAGGAAGTCGACAAAATCACATACACCTGATTTGATAATTGGAAATCCTGATGCAGGTGTCAGAACTAGAACAGGTACTTCAAATGAATGTCTCTACAATTCTTTTCTCTCTCAGACTGAGCCAAAGAAAGTGGAAGAAGCTCTTCAAGATTCTGATTGGGTGCAAGCAATGCAGGAAGAGTTAAATGAATTTGAAAGAAACAAAGTCTGGACCCTAGTGCCAAGACCAAAGAATAGATCTGTTGTTGGTACAAAGTGGGTATTCAGAAACAAAACTGACAGTGATGGCATAATTACAAGGAATAAGGCAAGGCTGGTTGCAAAAGGATATTCTCAACAGGAGGGAATTGATTATGATGAAACATTTGCACCAGTTGCTAAGTTAGAAGCCATAAGGATATTTTTGGCTTATGCTGCTCACAAAAAGTTTACTGTCTTTCAAATGGATGTGAAAAGTGCTTTTCTCAATGGAGAATTGGAGGAGGAGGTATATGTTGAACAACCTCCAGGCTTTGTAGATTCCAAACATCCAGATTATGTCTACAGGCTTGATAAAGCACTTTATGGACTTAAGCAAGCTCCTAGAGCATGGTATGAGACTTTAGTTCAGTTTCTTCTGGAAAGTGGATTCAACAGAGGAACAATAGACAAAACACTGTGCTACCTCAACCATGGAAAGGACTTACTTCTGGTCCAGATTTATGTTGATGATATCATTTTTGGGTCTACAAATGACAAACTTTGCAAGAAGTTTGCCAAACTAATGCAGTCAAGATATCAGATGAGTATGATGGGGGAACTTAGCTATTTTCTGGGCCTTCAAGTCAAGCAGAATGAAGAAGGCACTTTTATTTGTCAAACCAAGTACACCAGAAACTTGCTGAAGAAATTTGGAATGCAAGATTGTTCAAGTGCATCCACTCCCATGGCCACTGCAACAAAACTGGATAAGGATACTGGTAAATCAGTATATATTACTGACTACAGAGGTATGATTGGCTCTCTACTCTATCTAACTGCTAGTAGACCTGATATCATGTATGCTACCTGTCTTTGTGCAAGATTTCAAGCAGATCCAAGAGAACCTCACTTAACAGCTATGAAAAGAATCTTTAAGTATCTTAAAGGTACAGCTGATCTGGGATTGTGGTATCCTAGAGAATCAGATTTTAAACTAATAGGTTACTCAGATGCAGATTTTGCAGGTTGCAAAATTGACAGGAAAAGCACAAGTGGAAGCTGCCAATTTCTTGGAGGCAGATTGGTTTCTTGGTTCAGCAAGAAACAAAAGTCAATTTCCACATCAACTGCAGAAGCAGAGTATATTGCTGCAGGAAGCTGTTGTGCACAGATTCTTTGGATGAAGAATTAGTTACTGGATTATGGGTTAACATATTTCAAAATCCCTATTTACTGTGATAATCAAAATGCTATTGATATGACAGGTAATCCAGTTCAACACTCTATGACAAAGCACATCAGCATCAGGTACCACTTCATAAGGGAACATGTGGATGACGGTACAGTGGAATTGCACTTTGTTCCAACAGATCAACAACTAGCAGATATCTTCACAAAACCACTGTGTGAAGCCACTTTTACAAGATTGGTAAATGAACTTGGAATGATTTCAGGTTCTTTCTCTAAATCTGCTTAGTCTTGTTCTGTATTATCAGACTTTATGATTAGTATTTACAGAATTTAATCTCTTTCTGTGATTAATTGATAAATGTTTTCAAGTACTGACTGTTGTCTGATATATGTTTCTAAACTCTGATAAGTGATTTGTCTGTCTAAGTAAAAATTCAATCCTATGAGGATAACTGTGCTAGATACTGACTTACTAGTCTTCAATAAACAAATGATCCCATGTAAGAAGTAATTATTTTTGTGGAAATCTTATGATACTAGCAAATTCTGATAATTGAGCTTAGTTGAGTTTACTTTGTTTATCTTATTACTAAGTCACAAATTAGAATAATGCTACTCATCTGTTAAGTTCTGATACTAGTAAAACTGCCGAATGTACTAAGTGCTGATAAACCTCACTTATAAAAAGAAAAATCAAAAGGATCAAAGAATAAAATCAGGTACTCCTTTGAGATCTAGAGTAAAAATGTGGAAGAGAAGACCCAAGTGCATTGCTGGTATTAAGTAAATATGCATTAGAAAAGCAAAATATTTTCTTGGTGACTTTTCACACTCTATGATTACTGGAGAAATACTCTGATAATAGCATAAATTCTGATAAGCAGTCGTGACTCACTTACACTGAGGAGCCACTGTAAAATAGAATTTAAAAAGATGCATAAAATTAGCATAAAACAGTTGAGGTGGACTCAAGCATGAACTCATTCATTAGTAGGTTTCAGGATAATGACAGCTCTTTAGCAAAATTTTAGTTATGCCTTATTTCTAAAATATACTGAAGTGAATCAGACTTTACTCTTTGTCTGCTATTTAGCTTGATGCACACACTAATCACTCCATCTGAATGATGAAAATTACTGTGGTGGTCTATGGTTTTTTAGATAAACAGTCATTGTGTCATTTTGCACTAATTTTGAGGCCAAGTTCTGGTTGCATATTCTGACGATTAAGTTCTGAAGAGTATAACTCAGCACTTGTATGAGGATTTACTTAGATAGGCATTCCTTTTTCGAGTTAAGAAATTATGTTCTGATGACTGTTAAGTTCTGAAATAAGTCTAAGTTCTGATATTACAGTCTAAATTCTTTACTTGACTTATCTGTGGATAAAATTTGATAACAGTCTCGGTACAAACTAGAACATGTGAAGTGGAAGATTAATAGTCACTATGGTTAGGATTAATGGTACTCGTACTTGAACAGTCAACTTTTACTTGTATCTTGTGCGCATTCAACCATGTTTTCTCTTTCCAATGAATGTTATTCTTTTTCCAAGTCTGGGGAGACGAGGTAGAATTAATTCTACCTGTCAGCATTAAAAACCTTTATGTCTCCTGGCATTCTCTTGCCTATATAAACAGCCTCTTCACATCAGCCTTCCCATCACACTCTTTCTCACAAACTTACCTTCATATTTCTTTTCTTTCAAAAATACAATGGTCAGATACAACATGTTTTTGAACTACCAAAACTTTAATATGGAGCTAAGCTGTGCCGACTGGCAGCAGGAATGGCACGTCACGGCCATTCCTGAGGAGATATGGGACTCTGTCCCACAGGAGGTACTGACCCACCTCCTGTTCTTCTATATGGACTACCATCGCCATCTAGAGCGATTGGAGGAGGAAAGGCTGGAAGCTCTCCACCAGCAAGAGCGTATCATCCGACTCGCCATTCTGTTTGTCGAGAGTAGGAAGAAGAAGAAATGATTTAATCTTGTCTTCTTCCTGTTTTTCTTCATCATCAGCCTTGCCCTGCTTCTTGAGCTAGGACTAAGGCTGTTGATGTTAGGTTTTAGTAGCTTAGGGAAATCTTGTATAAGTACTGATGTAATTTCCATTTCATGAATGTATTCTCTTGATATATTAATAAAATTTGTCTTTATTTCAAGATTTTGTCTCTAAGTTATTTTGTAATGCATTGATAAATCCTGATTGATATTCTGATGACCATATAAATTATGTTTTAATTTAAGTTCTAACTTTCCTTTATCAGTACCTACTCATATGATTTATCTTGGTCATTTTAACTTGATTTCTTTTCAGAATATTAATAATGCAGTGAAAATAATTAAATTAGTGGGAACGGTTTCAATTTTGAATTAAAACTGTTTCACCTTGATTAATGGAATATCTGGGTAAATGGAACGGTTTTTCCTTGAAAACAGGCAAGTGGGCAAGTAATGATTACTGTTTTCTCGCGCCCAGTAACTATCCGTTATTACTGCATGTCTGACAGGTGTCCAACGGTAACATTTTTTTTGAGTATAAGTACGACAGAGAAAGGATTTCTTTAATCTTTTATTTCCCTCATACTTTTTCTCTCTACTTGCTTTTACTCTCTCTTTCTCTCACGTTGGTTTTTCATACAGACATTTTATCAAACACCTAACAAGCACTTTTAAATCTCAATTTTTCACATGGCACCTAAGGATTTACTCATTGATGGAGCGAAGTTTGTTCCAAACAACTATGCTGCAATTCTTGATCATGCTGAAGCTCCATCTGAATTGCATTTTGTGCAAGATCTTCTTGCACACAGTGAGATTGGGTATGCACTGACCCAGCCTTCAGTCTTTTCGAGCCAACAAGTTCTGACGTTTTGGCGGACTGGGCACTTTGATGATGGTGGTAAACATGGCACTCCCAGTATTGTTTTCGAAGTGGGTGATTCATCTTATGCAGTCACTCCTGGTACAATATGCAAAGCTCTACATCTCCCAGAAGATTGTACCTTTTCAATTCCAGAAGAATCAGCTCTTCAGGAGTTAATGGCAAATTTGGGGTATGAAAGGAGTTTGGCAAAACTTGGGCAGTTGAAACGGGCTCATATCAGAAGAGAATGGAGCTTCTTCTTCGACTGCATCACCAAAGCTTTTGGGAACAAATGTTCGAATTTTGATGTTATTCCAATTCTAAGTCAGCACATAGGGTATGCTATTATCTATCAAACTCATTTTGATTTTGCAACTGGTATAATTGGTTTTATTGGGGATAGGATGACAGAGGATAGGAATGTTGTCTATTTTGCTAGATTCTGTCAACTTATTTATACTTTTTGTACTGATGAACCTCAATTAGTCAGTTCCTCAACCCCTCCTTTTAAAGTTGCAAAATGCTACTTTAATGACCTGGTAAATGCTGACACTAAGAAATCAGTGGTTAGACCATTACAGATTCCTCAGTCTGTTAAACAGATCCTAGTAAATACTGATCCTGATATTTATAGATCTGTTTACTCTGATGTCCAACCAACCACAAACACACAAAAACCATCATCCTCAGCACCTACCACTCATTCTACTCAATCTACCCTTAGGACATATCTCAAATCCTATCTCTCCACTTCACAGACTGATCAACCCTCAGCCTCAGCACCTACTGTGAAGCCTTCATCCTCCAAGCCAAAGAGGACAAAGACTGTTCCTCAAACACCTCAAAAGAGAAGGATGATTGCCTTGAGAGATGAATCTGATACTGAGGAACAGGTTCCTTCTTCAGAACCTGTTGTAAGTGAAGCTGAGAAAAAGACTTCTCAGAAGGATTCTGGAATTGGGGGATCTAGGCTTCTCAAAAGGGTTAGAAGAATGACAGTCCCTGAAACTCCCAAGGAATCCAAATCAACAAAGAGATACCAGAAACAGAGGGCAAAAAGGCCAGTTTCAGATGATGAAGAGGAAGCAGCTAAGGAAGGGGATCAGGAATCTCTGATCTCACAAGATAAGGAATTTGCTCCAGTCACTTCTTCTCCATCAACTCCATCTAAAGAGGCTGCTACTGAAAAGGCCAACACACCATCTGTGTCTCCTGTTCAAAAATCTGTCTCTCCTGTTGATCCAGGCCTAAGTGCTGAAATTGATATTCAGAACCTGGTTGTGCCTGAAATACTTTTCTTAGAAGCTCCACCAGCAACTAATCCTTCTACAACACCTGTTCCTGATGTTGTTCAAACTCCAGAGTTATCAACAACATCTTCTCTGAATCATGATGCTGATGATCAGACTTTAGGTGAGCATCAGGATTTGGCTGTTGATCAAAACTTAGAACAAGATCAGCAATTAGAGGATGCTGAAGCCTCTATTGCTACTCACACTGTTGTCTTATCAGAAGATACTGATTCTTTAAGTTCTGATGCTGCAAATGCTGGAGATACTGGTGATGCTGCTCCAACTGCAGATGCTGATACAGCAGGTCCTTCAGGACATGCTCCTCAACAGACTATTCTAAAGTCTGAACTGGTTAAGAAGTTTGTTACCGGAGAAGCACCAGTACCTTGGAGTGAAACTCCTGCAGGTCAGGAGTGGACTAAGGAATGGAACTCAGTTTCATGTGTTCCAACTGAAAAGCATCTTGCTGAGCACTTGACTAAAGCTGATGAAATGTTAAATTCTGATGATTTCAAAACCCAGCTTAGAGTCACTGCATTGAGTACTAAACATCTACAAGGTCTTCATTAAACTACTCATGCAGAGCTCCACAAGATTCAGGAGAACTTTATCAAATAGGAACAAGTTTGGAAAATAGATAAGAAAAAGTTCTTCCAACCTACCATTGACATGATTGCTTATATTGAGAAGACTCAAGATCATCAACAAGCTCAGATTGATGAAATTCTGAAAAATCAAGCTTCTCATCAATCACAATTAACTGAAATCCAATCCTCAGTGGAATTGCTTATCTCTCTTCTACTACCTGCTGATGCCAAAAAGGGGGAGAAAGTAATTAAGTCCAAATGCAAGACTGACAAGACACTGACAGGAAAGGATAATGAAAAAGATGATCAAGGAAACTCTGGAATGGGTAGAGGTCATAGTCAAGGTAGAGGATTCACATCAAGACAAGCTAGTCACAGGACAAGTTCTGATACTGGGAAGAGAATAAGTTCTGCTACTGGTAAAAGGATAAGTTCTGATGAACTTTTAGATCTTGATGAGGAAATGTCAAGACAGTTATTTCTTCAGGAAAATCCAGGAATGGACTTGGAGAGTTTAATGAAAGAAGAAGCCAGGCTTAAATCAGAGAAAGTCACATCTAAATCTGAAGCTTCTGGTAAAAAGCCACTTCCAAAACTCAAAGGCATTGTGATCAAAGAAAGGACACATACTGAAGCAACATTGGCTAGATCACAACCGCAGATAGATCCAAGATCCAAGGGTAAAGAAAAGGTTGGTGAACCTATCAAGGTTTATGTGCCTCCTGAGGATGAAGAAATTACTGATGAAAAGGATAATCTTGCTTTGACTTCAAGAAAAGTTCTTAAAACAACCTCTGACATGGCTCAAGTTGTTCAGAGTCAAGAAATTGTAAGTTCTGATATTCAGAAGAAGCAAGTAACCTCTGACATAGCTCAAGTTAACTTGATATCAGAAGATAGATCAAAGACACTCCTACCAGGATTCACTAAAGCAAAACAGACTCAGCCTTTGAAGACTACTGCAAGTGGTTTTGAAGCAAGAGTAGTTACTGGAAAGGAAGCAAGAGATAAAACTGGATTGGGAAGTGCTGATGAAAGGAGAATACATAACACTACCAATGATCCAACTTCCTTGAGTGAACCAGGTATTGGAGCAACTCCTAAGAGATTGAATCAACTGGAATCTGTACAGATGGTTTACCATACCTACTTGAAAGAATACATCATGTTATATTTCATGACAGATGGTAGGGTTTATCATATAAGACAAAATGCCATTCCATTGAAGTATTTTGAAGAATTGGAGCATGTACTTTTCTTACTTCAAGTGGATGACAGAATAACAGGAACTGCTGCAAACTATTTAAAAGAACAGATTCAGAGACAGAAAAGGCTATATTCTGTTAAGTCTGACAGCATATATGTTCCAAAGTACAGAGATCACAATGGTGATATTGTTGATATGAAGCCTAATACTGCACAGATCAGAACATATCTTGGTATTAAGGGACTTGAATTCAATCTGGAGTCTGACAAAGCCTATGTCATAAGACTAGATCAGGAGTTGAGAAAAGCAAAGATCAATGATCTCAGAGCTGCAATCTTTCAAACTGATGAAGATACTGCAGAGCTTAAAGATGTTAAAAGGAGAATGATTGATGAACTCAGATATGCTGAGAAATGTTTGTTGAAGAACTATCTCAGAACAACTCCTGACATCAGAGAGATCAGATGATGAAGGCAAGTCGAAGATCTACAACTGCTTAAATTCTGATATTTGTACAGACTGAAGTTGTTATCAGAAGTTGAATATTGGTAAAGCTTTAAGGACTGTAAGTTGTAGTTATCTAGTCTAATTCTCATGCATTTGTACTTAATGTTTTTGACATCATCAAATATCTGTTAAACTTGTATATTATGCTAATTTACAAGTTGGGGGAGATTGTTAGATATATTTGATAATGTCATGGCTAATATAATTTATGTTTAGATTTCAGATCTTATTTAACAGGATAAATCAGTACTTAACCGTTGATCAGTACTTATACTGGAAGTCAGGACTTAAGGATATCAGTACTTATATTATCAGGAGATAATCATCAGAAGTTAGATATCAGAACTTAAGTGCTGAAGGACGATCAGATAAGGACAGTAGCTGATTAAAGGAAAGAAGATCGAGATAAACATAAAAAGAGATATGCATGAAGAAGGAGTTCCGTGAAGAATGGAATACTTGGATGAAAAGATATCTGATTGATATGTTTTAGGAAGCAGAATTATATTCCATATCAATTAGCGATTATCTTGTAACTGTGTAGTATATAAACACAGACATAGGGTTTACACTATAAGTGTTATCATATTCGAGAAGATTATTCATTGTAACCCTAGCAGCTCTCGTGATATTTGTTCATCACTGAGAGGTAACAGTTCCATACTGTAACAGAGTTTATTGTTTCAATAAAGTTTGTTTTCTGTTACTTAATATATTAAATATCGATTTGATTGTATTATACACTGTATTCACCCCCCTCTACAGTGTGTGTGACCTAACAGTTGTGCAGAAATCTATGTTGTAGTCTTCACAGCTTGAAGTTTGGCCAAGATAACAGCTTGCTCCTTCTTTTGTTTGAGCTTCTTAGCATCTAAGGCAGTCTGCTTTTTTTCTTGCCTGATTCTTTCCTTCTCTTCCTTCTTAGCTTCCACAAATAGAGGGTTTCCAGCCACCACACAGATTTCCTTACCATTTCTGTAGATTTTGGCAATTCTTCTTTTAAGTACTGAATCAGTTGGATCCTTGAAAAATGCAACTGACCTAGCCAACATATAACGACTCGTATATTTTTATATATTGGTTAAATGTGTAATTATTAAATAATTGCATAAATAAAATAGGTCTGTGGGTTCTGTCAGCTGGATATTATTTTTGTTAATATTTTAATTAATTATGTATGATTGTTGGTGTTCGTGTATTAATTGTTTAATTCGTTGTGAAGTTGTGTTGTGTCACTTTTGTATTTAAAGGTGATTTTATTCTATAAAATCATTTTTATTGCTTTACAATTTAATTTATTATTTTTAGGAATTTATAAAATTTAGAAATCAATATTTCATTAATTATTTAGCCCTGAATGATTTTCTGATTGTATTTTATTGTAGATTCAGTATTAAATTTCAGAATATTTCAAAAATTACGAAACTCATATTTTATTGAGTTGGGAACATTTCGGGAATTTTAAAATTAGTTTGGGAATTTTTGGGATTAATTTCACCCGCCCGTTTGTTCGTTAAATTGTAAAATGCGGGTCGGTGGCGCGTTCCAAGAAAGATTTAAAAATTCCAAGATTTTTAGATCTATTTTTGGGAATTTTCGGGTCGCATTTACCCGCGAGTTACTCGATAAAATATTAATTCACGGTATTGGATTCGGGTAAAAACGGATAGCAAACAGATAAGTACACCCGAGTTTATCCTTTTATTTCCCCCAAATGTATCACTATCTCTCTTTCATCAATCTTCTGCACTCCTCTCAATCTCTCGGTTGATCCCTCCTTCTCCTCATATCTCTCGATTGTCCCTCCTCTCTCTATCAATTTCTTTTTTTTCTCTCCTTTTTTCTTTCCCCCGCTGCTATGCTTCTCTCCTGGTAATCTGAATGAAATTTCCTTGATTTTCGAATTCTAATTCCTAATTATTCAGAATTTATTTTAGAAATCTATCGGTGAAATTCGCGTTGGAAATCCGAATTTAATCGGATACCCGCGAATTTTACCGCCATCGGCAATGAGCTTCGGCGAGCTGACGGTGGACGGTGATGATGTTGTTCTGAGTCCTATAATTTAAAATACAAAATACGATTTAAAACACAAAATGCGAATAAAATTGTAAAATACGGATTAAAACATAAAAACACGACTAACAATTAATAATTGTATTTAAGTGGTTTTTGTGAATTTGCGAATTGTTGTTGTTGACTGAAGTCGGTGGTTGGAATTTGGATTGGGTTAGGTTGTTGTTGTGATTGATTTGACGTCGGGATGTTCGACGGGTTAGCCGATAATCAAAGGAGGTGCTGCCCGATTTCCGGAAAATTTAATTACGGAAATACGAGGCTGTACCCAATGGCTATCGGAACATCGATCGATTATATGTAACTATTTTGTACGAAATCTGATTATGTGTTGTGATGAAATACTTTACAAAAATTGATAACCCTAATTTCATAAAAGGATAAATATACCTATTGAAAGGCATATGTCATAGCCTATTTATTTATTCGAGGATTTAACTCAACTCAAATAAGGATGTAACAAGTAAATAGTGGTTCTATCGTTAGAGAGATCTCTCAAAGTAACATATGTCAAAGGATTAAGTAACATTGTTCGTCTACAGACTTGAGGACTTAATTCACTGGAAGAAGCTCAAGAAATTGATCAAGCCTCAGTGATATAAATCAAGATTGTGGATTTAATCAAGTGACAGAGATCTCGTCAGGGTATCAATTAATTACAAGGATTTAGTCTGAAGAAAATCAAGAGTATCAAAGTCAAGGCATGAAGAAACATCACAGAAGTTAGTCACTCATGAACCAGACAGTACATCGAGTGTCAACATTGAAGTGGTGGAATTGATTCATAATTGACAGTGATTTTCAGAAGATTTTCAGAAGAATGGGTGCTACTCAAGATTAGTATTAATTATCTATTAATTAATTAAGTCATATAATTTAATTAAGAGAATAAATTAAATCTGCAAAGATTAATTTATTGATTAATTGAATTAATTGATTAATTAATTCAGAATTATTATTTGATTAAAATCTGTTTTAATCCAGCAAGACCATCTTTTGTATTAGCAAGACAATCGGTATGACAATCAATAGTCATACCGAAAGTCATGCTAGTTCATTTAAGATTGTTTTGCCGAAAGTTTTATCAGTTCAATGGATAGTCCTACCGAAAGTCCTACCAGTTAAAAGGATTGTCATGCTAAGCTAAAAGGATTGTCTTTCCAGTTAAATCATGAATTGATTTAATATAAAAGAATTGAAGCTGATTTTCAACAGAAGCAGTGCATTGAATATCAAACACAGAAGAACACAGAACAGAGAAAAATAGCAGAGAACTTATTGCAAATTCACAGATCATTTATTTCTAGTATTTATTGTTAAATATAATCCACTAGAAATCCTTTTCTTGTTCTTGTGTAACTATCTAGCGGATCAAAATCCCTAGAACTTAATCTCAAATTGCATTTAGCATTTGATCCTTTTTATTACAAAAATAGAAAAAGTTCATGTCGAATTTATTCTAGATTTGGAATAATTTCTTTGAGATTAATCCCTTGTAAACGATACCGTTGTTGTAACACCTTTCAAGTTTAATAATAGTTTTATTTAACTTGAATTTTGTTTCACCTTTTTATTCCGCATTTTATTCGATTAAACGGTATTGTTTGTATTCAACCCCCCTTCTACAAACATATTGAGACCTAAGACCTATTTTCTGAAAATGAACATCGAACTGACTTTTGAAGACATGAACCCTAATTGATACGTGTATTATTATATGAAGTATTACGAGTCGGGTTTTGTTAATGTTCGGGTAGATGGTTAGCGAGGATATGTCAAGCATAATCGAAGGTCTAAGTTAGGGTGTTTCGACTTTGTAGGTTCTAGTCGGAAAACCCAAGGGTTGGCGTTGGATAGCCTAGTGGACAGTCGACGAGCTCAGTAAGGTTCCAATCGAAGGACCTGAGTGTTGAAGTCGAATCCAGGGTAATCTAGTGGTTAGACGTTAAAGCCTGAGCGTCCGTGTCGGCTCAAGGTCAATCGATAATATTTGTAAAGCTCTGCAAGGCAAGTACCCCTGACCATATCTTTATGGTTCAGCATATATGAATATAATGTTATTTTATTCTCATAGTGGAACATAATAATTTAAGTTACGTATCCCCTGGGTTTCAAATTGTCTTACTAACTTGTGTTTTGGGGGAAAAGTAACTTCTGGAAAGGCCTATCTCTAAATTTTGAATAAAATGAAAATGTTCTGGAAAATGTGCTGTGTTATAATTGTTTTGACAAGAGATAGGTAAGTGATTTCGAAAACTAGATAAAAATGATCAGATAATTGGATGAGTGTGCGCAGAAGGCCCGTAACGGCCTGGAAGTTAGCGTAAGAGGTGAAATGGTTGTGCACCCTATTATAACCACCAGCCCAGCGTGACAGAGACCTAGCTAGTCTCTGAGTTCTGGAACAAGTTTCATAGGATAGCCTGATCAGCTGTCTCACCAGGGATCATCCAATACTTTTATATCTGAGCAAGTAATTTTGAGGTTCCCGGAGAGGAACAAGTTTTATAGGTCCTGTGATGGGACAAGTTTTATAGGTCCTGTGATGGGACAAGTTTTATAGATCCTGTGATGTGATAAGTTTTATGGTTCCCATAACGGAACAAATGATTTTGGGTCCCTGTAACGGGACAAATGGTTTTATGGGTCCTGCGATGGGACAAAAGATTTGAAAATGAAAGAAGCATGCTAAAATTGAAATTGATATTTATGCACAGCACACAACTGATGATTTGGTTTTCCAGAGCATGCTAGTTTTGATATCCAGTTCACACATGTTTTACTTGTTTTGTAGCAAGTTATGAGTTCTGTTCCTATAATTGTTTATCATAAACTATTTTTGATTATTATTCATATAGTGGTGCTGCTGAGCAATCTATTGCTCACCCTTGCAAAATGTTTTATATATGTATTGCAGATGCCTAGGGGATCTTTCCGTGGTGGTCAGGGCAGAGTTCCAGTTCCTTCCATGTCAGGCTCCTTTGAGGTGGTTGTGCTGGACCCAAGCGGGTCTGTTGAGTTGCTATACAAAGATAGTATTGTCAGGATTGTCTTTAGTAAGTTGGTTTTGTGAGGATTGTGACCTAAGTCATACTTAAACCTGGAAAAGATCTTGGAAAAAGGGGTTGTGTTTATATAATAATGTTAAGTTGGATTATATTAAGTTGTTATTGTTGTTATTGATGACGTCAACTCCTGACCCCGGGGTTGAGGCCGTCACAGTTGGTATCAGAGCTACAGGTTTGAGTCCCTGATTTAGGTTAGGAATAAAGTCAGAAGACTGCAAGAAGGTTTATTCTATATAGATATGAGTCAGCAACTCAACCAGAGGAGCAAGTCTGTGAGTTTAGTCAAGGGTTCGAAGGCGTAACCCTGATGTCTGTTGGGGATTGGCTGGAACTGCCCTAGAATTTTAGTAAGTCTCCCTAATATATAGGTATCATTGGCAATGTCTAGTTGAGGTTTCTAGTTTTTTTTCTCGAGCAAGCGAATCTGACCATGAAAGTTCAGGTGAAAGGGTAATAGTCAGCGGCTGCCACGACAGCCGAGTCTCATAGTGAATATGGATCAGTACTGAGGTTTATACCTTGAACACTTATATTTCCTTCCTCAGAGGTTCTATCGGTTGATTGGGGCAAATAATACATATGATGTGACTATATGTCTGTGTGACAAAGGGTCTGGTGGGATGTCACCGAAATATGTGTTGTAAACTGTATGGTACTAAGATTGGCCATCTTACGTACTTGTATGGTTGCTCCCAGTCATATCCGTATTTCCTTCAGGTTTCTTTTAGAATGAATTATCCTGATCTCGAAATTTTATTTTGTATTTTATGGCAATGAATTTCCTTCGGTAACCACTGTGGTCAGATCGTCCTAGTTATGGAAAATAAACGAAGAATTGACCGTTAGGAGAAACAAAAGTTCTGTGTCCGGTTGCTATTTTGGAATGATGGCAACAGTAAGGATTTGTGATCCATTGGAAAAGGTTGTTGTCTTAGAAAAGTTAATTCAGTGATTGTCGAGTCTATGGCAAATGATAGGGAACCGTCTTTAGAAGAATGGTTGGCTGAAACTTGGACTAGTAGGCCTAGCAGAGGTCCTTAAGTTGACCTAGTTTGTAAGGTTGCTTGTTGGTAGTTGTGACTGAAATAGCCAACCCCGTTTTATTATGTTGGTTAGTGATACATAGGGTTATTAACATGTTATGTGTCATAGTATTGTGAACCGCAGAGTTGAGTGGTGAAAGATGGGTAATATACTGGTTGGTGGTTTGATTGATGTTGATGGGTTGATATGATTGTTGGTTAATTGCTGGTGTCGGCTTGAGTCCGACTGGTAGTCAATAATATAGAGGAAATGCTGCCCAAATTTTTGGAAAATACCTTACTTTTAAAGATACAACGTATACTATAATATGTTAGTTGTGTTTCGGATGATACTCCAATTGGTCAATTAAAAGGAAGAGTTGGTTAATTGTACCAACTAATGGTCAGTTAGATAGAAGTCGGTTCCAACTAGAGTAAGTCAATGTCTGACATGATTTTCAGACTTGGAAACAAAGAACGTTCGATGTGTCACATGTGGTCATAAGGGCCATTAGGCGTCGGAGTGCAATCCAGAAAATCTAAGAGTACTTGTTACAAATGCAGGAAGATTGGGCGTATTGCAAGGAATTGTGGAACAGTTACTCAAGGTACTACATTCTGAGGGTCAACATCCAGCATGGTTAGAGGCAGAACTTCCGGAGTGACGAAAAAGATCGAGCGGTTAGAATTCGGACGTAGTGCAGCTGACCTGATACCCTTTGAGCTAGAGAAGTTGATATGATTTTAGTAACGAATTGGTTTTCCTGTCATAAGGCAAAGATTAATTCAGGAGAAGCGAATAGTAAAGTGTATGAAATCCAGTAGTAGGATGAGTTGCTAAGTGAAGGAGCAAGATAAGAAGCTCTTCCAATCGTGTAAAAAAAAGAGTTAATAAGCTAAAGAGATAAAGTAGATCCGCCTTGTGCAAAGATACAAAGAAGAAAATACTTAAGCTAAAGGAAGTTGAGTAATATATAAATGCCCCGGAGTTTCTTTGAAGATTAGTGGGACGAAATAATTAGCTCGATAAGTGTAAAAGATATTAATAATGAAGGTGAGCATACCAGATATAGTCCCTTGGGTTGTGCCATAAATGCTGCTGAAAAGAAGAATGAAATGATAAGAATATGTAATGATTATCGGGAGTTTAATAAAATGGCGAGCAAGAACCAGTAACCTTATCAAGAACTGATTATTTATATAACCAAATTCAAGGAACGTGTTGTGTCTCGGGGATTGACTTAAGATCTAGCCTGAGGACGTATCAAAGACTGCAGTTAACACAAAAAATGGCCATCACAATTTTTGGTAATGTCATTTGGATTAACAAGTGTATCAGTCAAGAAACATGGTGTATAAGGAGTGCTTGGATAAGCATGATTATATTTATTGATAACATCCTCAGCTATTCAAAGACCAAGGACGTCCATGTGAAATGCCCAAGGATTTGCCTACGAAGATTCGAATAAAAACAACTATATATTAAGTTTCAAGTATGAATTTTGGCTGAGAGTAGAAAATGATTCTGATTATTCCATTAACTAACATTTAAGCAAACCCGGCTCAAGGTCAATCGATAATATTTGTAAAGCTCTGCAAGGAAAGTACCCCTGACCATATCTTTATGGTTCAGAATATATGAATATAATGTTGTTTTATTCTCATAGTGGAACAGAATAATTTAAGTTACGTATCCCCTGGGTTTCAAATTATCTTACTAACTTGTGTTTTGGGGGAAAAGTAACTTCTGAAAAGGCCTATCTCTAAATTTTGAATAAAATGAAAATGTTCTGGAAAATGTGTTGTATTATAATTTTTTTGACAAGAGATAGGTAAGTGATTTCGAAAACTGGATAAAAATGATCAGATAATTGGATGAGTGTGCGCAGAAGGCCCATAACGGCCTGGAAGTTAGCGTAAGAGGCGAAGTGGTTGCACACCCTATTATAACCACCAGCCCAGCGTGACAGAGACCTAGCTAGTCTCTGAGTTCCGGAACAAGTTTTATAGGATAGCCTGATCAGCTGTCTCACCAGGGATTATCCAATACTTTTATATCTGAGCAAGTGATTTTGAGGTTCCCGGAGAGGAACAAGTTTTATAGGTCCTATGATGGGACAAGTTTTATAGGTCCTGTGATGGGACAAGTTTTATAGATCCTGTGATGGGATAAGTTTTATGGTTCCCATAACAGAACAAATGATTTTGGGTCCCTGTAATGGGATAAATGGTTTTATGGGTCCTGCGATGGGACAAAAGATTTGAAAATGAAAGAAGCATGCTAAAATTGAAATTGATATTTATGCACAGCACACAACTGATGATTTGGTTTTCCAGAGCATGCTAGTTTTGATATCCAGTTTACACATGTTTTACTTGTTTTGTAGCAAGTTATGAGTTCTGTTCCTAAAATTGTTTATCATAAACTTTTTTGATTATTATTCATATAGTGGTGCTGCTGAGCAATCTATTGCTCACCCTTGCAAAATGTTTTATATATGTATTGCAGATGCCTAGGGGATCTTTCCGTGGTGGTCAGGGCAGAGTTCCAGTTCCTTCCGTGTCAGGCTCCTCTGAGGTGATTGTGCTGGACCCAAGCGGGTCTGTTAAATTGCTATACAAAGATAGTATTGTCAGGATTGTCATTAGTAAGTTGGTTTTGTGAGGATTGTAACCTACGTCATACTTAAACCTGGAAAAGATCTTGGAAAAGGGGTTGTGTTTATATAATAATGTTGAGTTGGATTATATTAAGTTGTTATTGTTGTTATTGATGATATCAACTCCTGACCCCGGGGTTGAGGCCGTCACACAACAGGTTCCGTTCATCTGGCTTAGGTGTCTCAAGCACTAGATCAACAGGATTTTTGTCTGAGAACTTTGAGTAGTTTCTTTTAGGCTTTAAAATAAGATTAGCTTTAGAGATTTGATGCATGAAGTTTGGCCTTTTTCCAAATTGCCTAGACTCATTTCATGCGCTGAGATATGTTTGACTTGAGAATGGTGATGAAAAGTCTTGTCTGGTTTCTGTAGCAGACCAAATTTCTCCTGAATAACAGCATCAATCTTTTTCCATTTCTCATCTAGTTCCTTCTCAGCTGCTGCTACATCAATCTTTGGCAGTTTGTCATTTCATTCCAGTTTTGTTGCTGCTAGATTGATGAGATCAATGCTATCCATAGCTGGTGGCTTAGTGAAAGCAATTGCTGGCACAATTAGTTTGTTGACTTGAATGTTGAGCTGTTTCTCCCCCTCACTTAATGAACCTTTCTCCCCTTTTTTGTTAGCATCAAGTTGTTGAGTGGAAGGGAGTTCAGCAGCAACCAACTGTTGGAGCAGAGCAGTATGAGCTTCCTGATTAACAAGTATTTTGGCCATTGACTTCTCCATATCAGATAATCTAGCATCCATCCTTGCTATGACATCCGGTTTTACCTCAGAGATTTCTTGCTTCATTTCATCCACACTTTGACTGTGTTGGAGAGCTTGAATCTTGTGCAGCTATAGAGCTTCAAGATGTGTTGTAAGTAACCTTTTTGTGCTGGCACTTGTGGATGCTTGAATGGCTGTTTGGGTGTCATGAATGAG
Organism: Apium graveolens; assembly: GCF_009905375.1. Taxonomy (NCBI): domain Eukaryota; kingdom Viridiplantae; phylum Streptophyta; class Magnoliopsida; order Apiales; family Apiaceae; genus Apium; species Apium graveolens. The sequence goes on along the minus strand of NC_133656.1, from coordinate 177,261,308 downwards.
CTTGAATAATGTGGATTGGAGATGTGAGTATGAACACTCTTTGGTTAGCATCCAGGAAGGAATGTTTGCATCTCCCCCTATGCTCATGATATCTTCCTCATCATCCCCACCAGCATCCCCAAAAGAGTCATTAGCCAGTTCAAAATCACTGCCAGTTGTTGATGGCATAGCAGTGATTGCATCCTTTGCCTTTTGTAGAGAAGCAGTTGTATGCAGGTTAAGCATCTTTTCAGCCTCCTAATTGCCCTGTCCAGCTAGAGTTTGATAATCTGTAACTGGATGAGTAAATGTCTCAGCATCCAGGGAGATAGAATCTACGACAGCTTGATATTCTTGCTGAAATAGTCTCTCCCTTTCTGCATCACAGACATTCATTGACTCACTAGCAATGGTGTTCACCATTATCACTCCAGTACCTGCATTTCTCTCATGATCTCTCTTTTCTTGCATCAAGGGCTCCCCTTGGCTTCCCACCCTCACACCCTCACCTTCACCATCTAATGTGGGACTCCCCTCACTCACTTTTTCCAGACCTGAAGAAATGGTCTGCATTGGTTCACTCATTTCCTCTCCGTTTCCCTGGGAACAACCCAGCCTCTCACTCAATTTACTCTCTGCCCTCAGTCCTAAGAGTGATTGTAATACTACTAGGTCATCTTCACTTGTGACAATTGTTGGGATTTAAAGTTGTGCAGAGAGTACCGACGGATGAGGAACATCCATCGGGATAGTAGTTTGGCTAGCCGACGGATGACTGCTGTTAGGCACATCCGTCAGGATACAATCACTACTCGATGGATGAACAATATCCACCGGGATAGAAGAAATGAATGAGTTTGGAGTGGAGACTATTATAGACTCTATGCAGATTGATGAAAATTTGAGCACAGATGTCTCAATAGACTCAGAAAGAATTGGCAAGTGAGCCAACAAATCATCTAAAAGATGATGCTCACTTGCTTGGTTTTTGGCTTCTCCAATAGAGCTAAAGATGGAGAATTTGAAAGTGCTATATGAATCATATCTGCATCCAGTGAGTGTGTGAATTTGGTGTTTCAGGTGCTTCAATTGTCAATGATTTTGCCTGTGACTCCATATTTATTGGAGCCACATCAAGATGACTTTGAGATGGTGCAGTGACTAAGTCTTTAGCTCCAGTTTGCACTGTGTATGTTCCTTGTGCATCCCCAATGGTTTTAGATCTTTTCTTTCTGGTATAAGTCTGTGGTGAACTTGTGTCCCTAACCCTCTTGGCATGTGCTCCTGGTTAGGAGTTTGTTTCAATAATAACATCCTTTTGGGAGGATGAAACTAGAATTGAGCTGATTTCCTTATTAACAACCACAGTTTGTTGGGAAAATGTGGTATGGCTAGGCTTGGGTACATTAATCTCACCAGCCTTATCCTTAGGGTTTCTTTGATTTTCACCCTGGCCCTCACCTAACTCACTCTCCTTCACACTCCCCTCTTTGTGTTTGGTAGTTTTTGGAACTGGTTTCTTTTGAGTGAAACCAGAGGGGGCTTTCTTAGCTTTGGATTTTGAAGTTGTTGCTTTGGTAGCTTGGGTAGGCATCTGTTGGGTCATTAACACAGATGTCATAGCTACACTTGAAGGCAAAGAAATTTATGAGGTTGGTAGAGTAGAGACAGTGGTGCTTACCTCACTTCCCATGATTGGAAAGTAGAAGAGGGGCACCTCTTTGTGGTGATTTGTTCTGTTGAGATCTGCAATGATTCTCCTTTCTTGAACCTAACAATTCAGTTTGTTGGTTGGGTTCTCAACAACAATATACTCAATAAGATGGTTAGCAAGCATCATAAAGAATCCAAAATAATAGACACTTTTACCTCTCTTATTAAGTTCCCCTAAATTATAACCTAACTCAAACATGATCATGTCACTGAAGTTAAATTATTGATCAGTAACTAGCATATAAAGCATGTTAAACATGGCAATGTTAACAGAATTAAAATTACTCACTTTACCAGAAAATACCTTAGTTACCACATCACACAGATAGCTCCATTCATTTCTAAGACCTAGCCTCCTAACTTCACTTAACTTAGAAGTAGAAAGTGCATAGCCCATATAATTAAGCATGGTAACTAAATTAGCATCAGTGTGTGGAACAAAAGTAGTGTTATCTAGGATTTTAAAGCATGCTTTGATAATGTCACTATTAATGCAGAACTGCTTACCTTTGAGAGTGAAAATTATGGTCTTGTCAGTAGAATGATACACAGCTGTTGTCCATATCTCCTCCACAACCTAACAGTAAATTACGGGTGATTACAACATAGCATAACTGGGTTTACATTCCTTCACAAAGTCCATCATTTGTGAAAATCTCCAGATTGTGGAATCTTCTTGTTCACAAGAGCTATGAAGTTGTTCTTTTCATAGATGAACCCAGACTGGGACATGATTTTGACTACTGGTGCCATTGTTAAAGTATGAAAATTTGTAGAGAGAGTACTTACTTTGGAGAAGAAAGGATTTAGAGTAATTGATTTGAGAATGATAAAAGAATATTTAAAAAATGAATTCTTCTTTTATAATATCTCAGAAATAAACAGTCAAAAATAATAATGTGAAATAAAGTAACCAATCAAAATAGCCCAAAATAGCCGTTTAAAATAAATAAACTGTCAAAATTCTGTCAATTATCCAACGTGTTATGCTTACAAACTGTAGTATACCCGATGGATAATGTTCAGAGTTTTAACGGCTAAGATTGAGATAATTCGACGGATGAGAATAAAATAATTATCTGTCGGGTTATAAAATAATCCAGAAAAGTAATTGATTTTTATTAATAAATAATATTCCAATGGATGATCAAACTCGATGGATAATGAGCATCCGTCGCTATGTAAATTTTGACTTAGCCAAAATTTCATCCAAAACAGAAAAATCAACTAAGTTTCTGGCTGTATTATAACTTGCAAAAATATCTGAAATGATTCAAGAATAATTAAGCATACCTAACTCACTTACCAACCTTGAAAAGGTGGATTCATCAAGTGGTTTGGTAAAGATATCTGCAAGCTGCTTTTCACTTAGAATAAAATGAAGTTCCACAGTACTATTCATCACATGTTCCCCAACGAAGTGCTACTTGATGTCTATGTGCTTTGTTCTTGAATGTTATACTGGATTTTCAGTGATGGCAATTGCACTCGTGTTATCACAGAAAATGGGAATTATGTGCACTTGTAGACCATAGTCCAACAATTGGTTTTTCATCCACAAAATCTGTGCACAGCAACTACCAGCAGCAATATATTCAGCTTCATCTGTAGAAGTAGAAACTGAATTTTGCTTTTTACTAAACCAAGACACAAACTTATTCCCTAGAAACTGACAGGTTCCTATTGTACTTTTTCTGTCTATTTTAAAACCTGCATAATCTGCATCTGAATAGCTAGTTAGATCAAAACCAGAATCTCTAGGGTACCAAATGCCAAATTTTGGTGTTCCCTTGAGATATCTGAAAATTCTCTTTATAGCTACTAGGTGAGATTCTCTAGGATCAGCCTGAAATCTAGCACAAAGATAAGTAGCAAACAATATATATGTCCTACTAGTTGTTAAGTACAAAAGTGAGCCAACCATACCCCTATAACTTGAAATATCCATAGACTTTTCAGTGGTGTTTAATTCAAGTTTAGTTGCAGTGGCCATGGGAGTTTTTGCAGATGTGCAATACATTAGATCAAACTTCTTTAAAAGATCATAAATATTTAGTTTCACTAATGAATATTCCATCACTAACTTGCTTAACTTGTAAACCAAGAAAGTAAGTTAGTTCTCCCATCATGCTCATTTCATACTTACTTTGCATTAATTTGGCAAACTTTTTGCAAAGTTTTTCATCTGTAGAGCCAAATATAATATCATCTATGTGGCGCCCTCCAAACCCGGGTCAGAAGTTTGGGGTCCACAACACATACACAATATATAACTCTATAAAAGAGATATTATTTATAATGACCCTGCTTCACAAAACCATGGATCGCAACAGGTTAAAGTATGAAAACAAGCCACAATCTTAACCTTTATTACAACGTACCAACTCCCAACTAGTTTAACTTACAATTGGAATAAAATCATTCTTACAATCTGACTAACTCTCTACCGCATGAAGCCTTTGCTAGCTCAATCCAACTCAACTGGAACCTTAGCCCGCACTTTAGACTGAGGAACTTCACTATCATCCATATTCTTTTTAACTGTAAAATATATAAAAGAATCGCAAGGGTGAGCTAACTAGCTCAGCTAGTCACAATAACGATAACTGAGGTTAAACAATAATCAAATGAGATGATTCCGAGGAATCAAGTTTCTTTTTAACTAGTCATTACAATTAAATATTCATTTTAAGTTTTAAAAATGAAGGTTAGGCTGCTGATCAGTCACGCACTAACCCCGAGCAAGCACACAGCACTGCTCTAATTACTGGATCCAAGGCACACATTGGCCTAATTCGACCACGAATCTGGTCTGACCACAAATCCGGTCCACATAAGAAAACTATCCAATTCTAAAATAATTCAGTGTAATAAACAATGTAATTCAATAAGTAAGATCATAATCCATATTGATAAAACATTTGTATAAAAGCATAATGCGTTTCATGAGTATCATAAGGGTATATCAAGGTATGTACGAGAAACGGTTTTCAACCTGTAAAAGGATCAGGTATTAGACAAATAATAGTTTTTCAAGGTATAGTTCTTTGAGGTTTTAAATAATGGTTGAAGTATAAAAGTTTCTGTGTTTTCAAACAATTTTGTTTCAGTGTTTTGTATTTGGTAGTGATACATTTGGAAAGTAGTATCATATTTGTGTGGTTTGTATCTGAGGATCAACAAAGGATGTTTTACAAAGGATAAGGCTTACGGCTCGAGATCAAGAAAATCAGGGTTCAAGGTTTAATAGTTTAAAACACTTGCAATATAAAACAGGAGTTATTTTGATAATTAATGACATGTTATGAAACAGTTCGAAACATTGGTAATATATCTTGAAGAAAAGTTCAGAAATACTTGCCTTACAATGCTTTACAACTATTACTGATCAACTCTGAGCCGACTCTGCTGCTCAGGCTCTAACGTCCAACCACTAGATCTCGTTGGATTCGACTTCGACACTCAGGTCTTTCTGTTAAAACTCTACTGAGCATATCGACTGACCAATAGATTATCTTTAGTCCATCGTCCACTTTCAGGTTCCCGACTATAACCTACAGGGTTGAAATACCCAACGTTAGATGTCTAGGTATGCTTGACATATCCTCGATACCAATTCTACCCAACTATTTTCAAACCCGACTCGTAATTATGTATATTATGATAACACACGCAACAAGTAGGGTTCATAATCTCGAAAATCGGTTCGGTGTTCGTTTACGGAAAATACATAAACTCTTTATTTTACGAAATCAGGATTATCGATTTGGTAAAATATTTTATCACATCGTACAATCAAGTTTCGTATACATATATATATAGTCACTCAACATCCCGATAATCATCGAATACGTTCTTGTATTTACGTAGTTCAGTTTCCCGGAAATTGGGCAACACTTCCTTTATTTATCGGACTAACCCGTCGAACAATTCGACGTCACTTCACCACGATAATTCACAACAACCAATATTCACAATTTCCCAAACATAAATTCAATACTATTATTATTCGTATTTTACATTTATTTGTTAAATTAGGACTCAGAATATAATCATCACAGTCCACCGTCCGCTCGTCGAAATTCCTCGCAGACGGCGGTAAAATTTATTGGTGCCCGAAAATATTCGGGTATCCAAATAAATTCTGCCGATTATTAAAAGTCATTTTCCCGCACGAATGATTTATTTCACGAAATCAGTCAATAAAATTCCTGCAAGACATATAATAATATAATAATTAATATCATAATTTTCCAAAATTACAATCGGCAAGACAACAGGAACAGGGAAGTAAACCAGGCGTCACACAAGCACGACGCGCCACTGCGCGCAGCACCACAACACCACACAAAAACGCACACAATTTCCATACATATATGAATAACACACGCGGACAGCTAGGAGCAGCCGAAAAACCGACTTCGGGTGGTCACCGGAAAAAGGATTAACGGGCGGCGTACTCACCAGAGAAGGAAGTAAACACAGGGGAGAAAACCCAGAGAAACAGAGAATCATGAGAGAAATAGAATAGAATAATTGAAAGAGAAAAAGAGATAGGACATAGATTAAGCGAGAGAGACGAGAGGTCTGAAGAGATTCAGATAAGAAAGAGTGCGGGGTGAAGAACAGAGTTTGGGTGTGCTTCTGTGCGTGTGTTTTTGTGTTTATTTCTTTTTTTTTTAATTTCTCATCTATACAAAGCAGTGCAGTACACATGGTAGTACAATTAGTAGTACACTTCCTGTGATTCAAATACATATATTGAAGATTCCGAGACCCGATTAATCCCGAAATTCAAAACTAACGGACAAAGGTGCATGCGAAACAATTTTTGAAAATTATGAAAATAATCTTAAAATGTCATAAATATCCCGAAGTTTACAAAAACATAAATTTCGTAATTTTAAAATAATTTTTGAAAGGCAGTTTATATCCGTATTTTACATTTAATGAACCGAGGTGTACTTAAAACAGATTCAGAAAATCATGAAAATAGTCTTAAAATATTAAAAATATCCCGAAGTTAATAAAAACATGAATTTTGGAAATTTTAAAATGATTTTTAAAATGCACTTTATATCCGCTTTTATCAATGAAGCGAAACAACGAGCGCGTGAAATTAATCCCGAAAATTTCCAAAATAATTTTAAAATTCTCAGAATATTCCAAACTTAAATAAATATGAGTTTCATAATTTTTGAAGAATTTTAGAATTAAATATGGATTTTACCATTAAACATACTCAGAAAATCATTTAAAGATAAATAACTAATGAAATATTGATTTCTTAATTTTACAAAATCCTAAAAATAATTATTGTAATTATAAAATCATGAAAACAATTTTAGAAACATTCCCAATATTTATGCAAATAAATTTGCACTAAATCCACTTTTGAAAGTGAAAACAATTCAATACGATCCCATAATTAATCGCGCGGACAACCCGGTACACTATAAATCACATATGGATAATAATTAAACAACACATAGTGGTCAAAACCAACACACATATCTTATTTATTTAATAATTTCCATAACTGCACAATTAAATAATTCAAAAAGAATACACGAGTCGTTATATCTTTCCCCCCTTAAAAAGATTATGTCCTCAGAATCTGGTCTAGTTACACAAGTGAGGATATTTGTCAAGCATATCTGACTCTAATTCCTAAGTAGACCCTTCTACTCGAGGGTTCAAACGTACTCACAATAGGTATGCACTCATTTCCAAGGACTTGCCTTTGACGATCAAGAATTTGGATTGATCACTATATGCAGAATAACTTGGACAAGAGCCCCATTGGCTCCTGACCAATCACTTAATTTAAACTCAATGCTTATCACTTTAACATTGACAGGAAACACATTATATGTACACACGTTTGTGACGGTAATATCAACTCATGAACAACTTTTATTTATATCTATCAATACCTCAAATGGTTCACTAATTTTAGGACTTGATATGTCCCTTCTATTTAGACTTATCCGGTCTCTTTCAAGATGACACTTTTACTAACACTACTGGTCCCATTTCTATACTCATATTTTCTTTCGATACAATTTCACCTTCTTCCTGTGTCTACTCCGAGCTGTTTCAACCAATAGCACTACGCTCTTGGTGTGCCGATTTAACTTAGAATTTGATAAATTTCTTTCTCCCACTTTATTTTAATAAAAATGGGGATCTACACTTGCGTTCACATGAAGCTTGGTAAAGTGGCATTCCAAAGCTGACATCACTGATAAATGATCATTCCAGTGTTTCGTTAAGACTCATCCTCTCAACATATCTTACAGTTGCTGAACCACTTCCGTACTTTGACTCTTCGTTTAAGGATGATAGGCGGTGCTCGTTTTTAACTTGGTTTCCAAACATTTAAACATTTCTTACTCCTTTTCATTAGTTAAGGCTGAAAAGTAATCTCATGTATTCACGTATTATCATCTTTAAGTATTTGAACTTCAGATTCTACTATTTCCAATTCGTCTATTAACTCATCGGTGGTTTTAATTACATTCAATCATTTCTGTCAGCATAAGGCATCTGCTACCATACGGCTTTGCTTAGATAGTTGTTAATGGATTAATTCAGAATATTTTATTAACTTTAGTCAAAATTTCATTCTTGAAAACTCAACGTATAGTTGTTTTCCTTCTGATCTTTGGAGAAAAACTCTTAGGCATCCCACACAGGCTTTCTTATTCCTTGAGTAGCTGTGGATGTTATCAATAAATACATTTTGCTCATCTAAATACTTCTTATACACCATGATCCTTAATTCCTGGTAGCCACCTGATACACTTGTCATTTCACATAATATCATCAGAGCATGCAGTTCTCATAACTCATTCTAACCATAATCTCTTATATATTCTCAGGTCGGATCTTAAGTTAATCCCCGTGATATAACACACTTCTTAGATTAAGCCTTATAGGAAATCAATCCTCATAGGGGTTACTTATTCTTATTTGTTGTTTTATTGAACTCCCGCTAATCAGTACATAATCTCATAATTTTATTTATTTTCTTCAACAATATCATTGATACATTTTACGATTCGCTTGTTGTAAAACCACTTCTTGGTCTGCCTTGTTCATTAGGCTTCCGATACTTCGCCTTAATTCTTTGGTGTGTCCAACACTTCCCACTCTATTTTGAAATTCGCTTCTTATACCTGATTATTACTATTTTTCTTTAGATTTCCATATATCTTGGCATCTCTTCAATAACTTAAATACTTAATGTTGTGAATTTTCCTGTGGGACCTCAATTCTTAATTCTTCTACTTGTAGCATCCAAGTGCTGGAAGAAAATCTGGAAATATCGTGATCATTTTCCTAGGCGCATAAATTTCCTCTTACTAACTGTTAACATCGTGATCCATTATCCTCTCTTGACATCTCGTCATACTATCCATCCTTGCTCCTTTTGGATTATAACCTTTAGCTTCCAATTCCAACTTCCAAAATTCCATAGTTAATTCTTCTGGTGCAGACTCTATGTTCGTTCTCTCCTTTTTGCCTATCGCTTGTCACCATTTTTGCTTTTCCTCGTGAATACATACTTCAACTCTTATGGTCCGTATAGATCTTACACCTTTCTGTTGGGTTCTGAAGGTATAAAACGCAGTGGATAAACGTAAATAAAACAAAAAATTCGAAACCCAAAATAGGATCCATGTATAATTATGGGCAGATTATGGAGATAACGAATCATACCTTTCAAGAGCTTAACTTTCACGAACTCAACGGAGATCCTAGCTATCACGCTTTGTGTCTACCTCTCGGAGAAACACCTCTATGGTATCCACACGAGCACCTTCAAGAACGTCTCACGAACTTGACTACGGAATGGATGTACTAGCCTCCTTCTTGACGATCTGAATTGCCTCTGCCTCTCTTTGCTGCTAGGGTTTTCTCAAAAACGTACAAGCCTCTTTAACCTATCATTATGTATTTATAATTGTTGATTAAAAAGGCCCATAACAACAAAGCCCAACCCTAGTAGGTATTGGATTAAATAATAAAAACGAATTTCTATTATTTAATTAATAACTAAGTCATACTTAATTATTATGGGCAAAAACATTCCTTTTAATTTGAATTTATATTATCTCAATTAAGTCTTACTTAATTATAATAAAATTCAAATAATCATCAATTAATTTAAATCCATAATTTAAATTAACTATTCCATTAAGTGCTCTATTTGTGCGACCCTATAGGCTATTATTTAATTGGCAATAATTTTATTCTCTAATAAAATTATAAACAATGAGCGGTATCTAGTAATACATCATTGTTACCCAATTAAACAATAATTAAATCGTGATTAGATAAAACCTTTCGTGATTAATGTTTTTCGTGTAATATAATCCCTTTAACCATACATATTATAGATTAAACTCGAGGCATGTATTTAGTCATCCTCTTCAACATTTAATCCGGGTTTACTTGATCCATGAGTAGATTATCAAGACAAATCATTATTTGAGCATGGCCATGCTTTTATAATCTCACTCAATCAAGAGGCCAATAATATCTCTCCTAATTATAAGAGGGTTAAATCCTTTATCTATCATTCATATTTCTCATACGACTCATGATATACCTGATGTCCACTTTTATCATCACCCGATTAAAAGTAACTTTTAATGTAGTCAAAGTATATTAATCCTCGTATAGAAATATAATGATTTCAAGTCAAAGGATCGTTACACCATTATCACTGTGAGTCTTTCTTATGACTTTATTAAACATGAAAAATCTCACTGTGGGTCTGTCCAGTACCATGTACTCTCACATGTACCTATGTATTGACTTTAGTATCCCCATACTTATAACCAATGAGATGTGGTTATCTTGTCAAACAACATACTAGTCTATTTATGTATTATTATTGTCCTATATAATAATACTCGACTAGGGACCTTTAAGAATATGATATATTATATAATCTCAAGTTCAAGTCATGTACTTAAACTATACAATTTGTATCATGATTCTAAGGACATTTATTATGCTAACAAAATATCGCAGTAATTAAGGTCATAATAAATACATTTATTGAATGATCAACTGACATAAAGATTTAAAAGAATAATGTATTGCCTCTAGGGCACCTACACTAACACTTTCTCCGTACATATCATGTTTCTCAATCTTTCAAAAGAATTATTATTACTGTTAGTCCCAATTATGAATAGGATACTTCTGCTCATAAGGTTTCGGTTGTCGGGGTGCATATACAATAACTTTATTGTGCTGCATCAACACACATCCTACTTCCTTATGAGAAGCATCAATATAACTACCAAATCTCCTTGATATTTTTAAAATGATAAAGCAGGTGTTGTAACCATTCTTTCATTTAACTCCGTAAAACTTTGTTCATCCTTCTCTACTTCATATAAACTTCTTGTTTTTCCTGGTTAGCTTCATTCAAGATATGGCAACTTCCAAGAAATCTTGTACAAATTTTTGATAGCAACCGGCTTATGATAACACTTCTTACTTTTGTTTGTGTTTCTGGTTTCTTTTCATTCATAGTAACTTTAATTTCTACTGAATCCCTTTTTGATCTTTTCCACATGGACTGTTTATACTAAAAACTATATTTCATACAACTTCTTTCTTCTCTAACTTTCCAATCATCATTAAATGCTTTGCCTAGTCCTCCGTTGACTTTAAGTATTACAACTACAGCTTCTCCTGATATTCCTTAAAGATTCTGTCCATCAAGTTTAAATATCACTAGTATATTGGTTAATCCAAATGACAATACGAGAACAGTACTTGGTTCTGAAAATTATCTATATCCATAGGTTTAATCTTCAATTGGTGAAATACCAAGTCTTACATCAATCTTATAAAAGTACTTTGCTTCTTGCAATTGATCGAACAAATCATTGGGTCGAGGTAGTAGATATTTGCTCTTGATAGTAAACTTGTTAAGCTTTCGCTAGTCGACGCATAATCTCATACTTCCATTTTCTTATTAACAATCAGTACTGGTGCACCTTATAGGATATGCTGGGTCTAATCGCTTCTTCTTCAAATATCTCTTACGTCTACTTTGCTAACTTCCTCATTTTAACTGGTTCCATTTTGGGTAAGGCCGTAGTCACTGGCTTCGTCTCAGGTGTTAAGTCAATCACGAGCTTCCTTTCTCTATCGGGAAGAAATATTGATAACTCATCTAAAACATATCTTGAAATTCCTTAATTGCTATTAAATCTTCAAATTTTGTTTGCTTCTGACTTTTATGTATCCCGTAATCACCATAATGCTCATATCTTGATCATCATAATCATCATTAGCAAATTCTTTACCTTCTTTCATCTTCTGAACCTCCTCATCTTCTCATTTGGCATCCTCAGAATTATCTTTTCATCACGACGGTCTGTCTGGTCATCACGCTTTAGTAGTCAATCCATTTCTTAGAATAATATCAAATCCTCTTATCTTCCATGATATCAATTATGCATCACTTATTGCCAAAAATCTCAATTTCACCATTGGTACTCACTTATTTAACAATTACACGTTCTTGACTTGCTAGTCCTTTAATCACAATCTTATCAATTCAACAGGGTAATTTATCTTATCAACAAAACTTTGAGAGATAAACAATTAAATTTCTCTCACATCCTTTAATACTTTAACACATAAGGTATTCACCCTAATCATCTATGTCATCATAGTTTCTCGTTCTTGAAGACGTATTCCTCATTGGAGTAGATTCCCTTGACTCTTAGTGGATCCTTTACTGGGGCCAGTGATTTGCAATCCTCGTCATGTGCCCGTGTTTCCTTTTCATGCATAAGAGGTAGATGGAACTTTGTCCGCTTGATTAAGAATACGTTGATTTCTGCTTGAAAACCTCTTGCAAAGAACGACAGTACAACGAAACGACTAGAAGGATTCAAAATTCAACAAAAATAGAGTTAGAAAGAAAGAAGAAACAAGGATTTGAATATGAATGAGACAACCACATTGGTACTTAAGATGGCCAGTCTTTCATACCATATGGCATACAGCACATGATTAGGTGGCGTCCCACCCGACTCTTCGTCATTCTGACAAAGTGTCTCACCATAACACTGTTTGTCCCAATCAGAAAGCAAAACTTGAGGAAAGCAAATAAATTTGAAAGGAATGGAATATCCTCCTTTTCGATATCATAGAAAAGAGTTTATTTGAGAAAAGAAGTTCATACATTTTTAGGAATTGAGAAGGAATATACGCTGTAATATTGAAAACTAGAACGATACCCTTGGTCACCATCCCCATTTCACTTGTATTCATCTTTCGAGCTTGTTCGATCACATTCCGATTGCATCATATAACAACTTTAAACGGTACATTGAAATGCTTTTGCAATTTAAGCATTATAGTAGATTCCTACTTGTCACGTCTTGCGTCTTTAATATCGCACCCACATAGATAATACTTTAACAATTCGATCATAATGGCGTTCCTACCAGATAACTTAGAATTTCCTCGTTTTAATCACGAATCATTCAACATAACGATCTTTTTATTAATAATACTCTTCTTTTAGGAGAGTCTGGAAATCTTCCCAATCTCCTTCGATCACGTCCAGGCTCTTCTTAAATCGATAAATTCTTTTAAACTTTAATGATCTCTGCAACTTGATGAATAATCACTCTGTACACGGATTCTGTTATTAACCTTGTCAAACAACATTTACACCTTACCGATAAAAATAATCAGCTTCTTCATAATCACGGGTTACTTTGTTCTTGGAATTAGCAATACTAAGTCTGAAACAGCATCCTTCCAGGTAACCCAGGTTTTTAACAAACAAGAAACTCAAGTAGTAACTTGACAACCAAGGTTTAAAACTTATTTTATTTAAAAAGGCTTTTGGAAATTTTGTAAGGAAAATCTTCTTCGAAAACTTGTTAAAAATTTTGAAAATCACAAGCCCGGTTGTCCTTACTATATGAGTTGGTTGTTGTCCTTCCGACCTATAACAAGGTACCGATTTAAAAAAACAATCACATAAAGGTCCGTTCACTTCGATCTACCTTTTCTCCTTTATCGAGTCCACTTAACTTCCTTAATCGACGAAACTTCAATTGTTGTCGTACATTATCTTAGTCATAGCTTCACATCAAGGCTCCCGTACATTATCGTTGCAGTAGCTAAGTAGGACAGGCTATCCAATAGTCAACAAGTCTATTTCATAAAACAAAGTTTGCCCATATCACATCACATCACTACTTTACATATCGCATTTATCATAGCACCATCATTTAATTCCACCAAAAATTTAGATTTATACCTTTTTCTCTAGCTCTTTTTAAAATTCAGCTAATCCATCCCATAATTATTCACGGGTGGCGTAGTCACTAATGGCTCCTTTTAACCCGATAACAGCTATCCTCTGAAACACTTAAATCTTCTCTCTAAACTTCTTCTCACCTTTATTTATAACTCAAGCGCTTACCATTTACTGTAGCTCTCGAATCCATCCTCGTAGGTCCAATCGCTTCATAAGACAAGTTCTAAACTTGGGGTATAGAATAGGATGTAGGGTAAACTAAAGAGATACACTCACAGCCGAATGTCCAGTGAAACAAGAATAAACAGATAGAGGTTCTTGAATAGGTAATCTCGTATCAAGAGGTGGAAAATTAGCGTAGAATAGCTTGAAGAAGTACAACCGTTATAACAGAAGGTAATACCATTAATATTGGTGGAGGAACAAGGTGCAAATCCAATCGGAGAGAAGATGACGATCCTCGAACGGAAAGCTCCAAATGATCAAATGACACCGGGAAATCAAGATCTGCCATTATCGTTGTCTGGGAATCACGTCGCAAGTTAAGAATCCCGAATCGCAACACGAAACGTGCCGGAGACCTACTATGTAGTCGCACTCATCCTTACGACGTCTTAGCTTTCTATTTCCTAATCCTAATCCTAACCCTCTACCCAGTCCCGACAATCTAGTTTTAACTAGTCATTAGAATTGGATATTCATTTTAAGTTTTAAAAACCAAGGTTAGGCTGCTGATCAGTCACGCACTAACCCCGAGCAAGCACACAGCACTGCTCTAATTACTGGATCCAAGGCACATGTTGGCCTAATTCGACCACGAATCTGGTCTAACCACAAATCTTGTCCACATAAGAAAACTATCCAATTCTAAAATAATTCAGTGTAATAAACAATGTAATTCAATAAGTAAGATCATAATCCATATTGATAAAACATTTGTACAAAAGCATAATGCGTTTCATGAGTATCATAAGGGTATATCAAGGTATGTACGCGAAACGGTTTTCAACCTGTAAAAGGATCAGGTATTAGACGAATAATAGTTTTTCAAGGTATAGTTCTTTGAGGTTTTAAATAATGGTTGAAGTATAAAAGTTTCTGTGTTTTCAAATAATTTTGTTTCAGTGTTTTGTATTTGGTAGTGATACATTTGGAAAGTAGTATCATATTTGTGTGGTTTGTATCTGAGGATCAACAAAGGATGTTTTACAAAGGATAAGGCTTACGGCTCGAGATCAAGAAAATCAGGGTTCAAGGTTTAATAGTTTAAAACACTTGCAATATAAAACAGGAGTTATTTTGATAATTAAAGATATGTTATGAAACAGTTCCAAACATTGGTAATATATCTTGAAGAAAAGTTCAGAAATACTTGCCTTACAAGGCTTTACAACTATTACTGATCAACTCTGAGCCGACTCTGCTGCTCAGGCTCTAACGTCCAACCACTAGATCTCGTTGGATTCGACTTCGACACTCAGGTCTTTCTGTTAAAACTCTACTGAGCATATCGACTAACCAATAGATTATCTTTAGTCCATCGTCCACTTTCAGGTTCCCGACTATAACCTACAGGGTTGAAATACCCAATGTTAGATGTCTAGGTATGCTTGACATATCCTCGATGCCAATTCTACCCAACTATTTTCAAACCCGACTCGTAATTATGTATATTATGATAACACACGCAACAAGTAGGGTTCATAATCTCGAAAATCGGTTCGGTGTTCATTTTCGGAAAATACATAAACTCTTTATTTTACGAAATCAGGATTATCGATTTGGTAAAATATTTTATCACATCGTACAATCAAGTTTCGTATACATATATATATATAGTCACTCAACATCCCGATAATCATCGAATACGTTCTTGTATTTACGTAGTTCAGTTTCCCGGAAATTGGGCAACACTTCCTTTATTTATCGGACTAACCCGTCGAACAATTCGACGTCACTTCACCACGATAATTCACAACAACCAATATTCACAATTTCCCAAACGTAAATTCAATACTATTATTATTCGCATTTTACATTTATTTGTTAAATTAGGACTCAGAATATAATCATCACAGTCCACCGTCCGCTCGTCAAAATTCCTCGCACACGGCGGTAAAATTTATTGGTGCCCGAAAATATTCGGGTATCCAAATAAATTCTGCCGATTATTAAAAGTCATTTTCCCGCACGAATGATTTATTTCATGAAATCAGTCAATAAAATTCCTGCAAGACATATAATAATATAATAATTAATATCATAATTTTCCAAAATTACAATCGGCAAGACAACAGGAACAGGGAAGTAAACCAGGCGTCACACAAGCACGACGCGCCACTGCGCGCAGCACCACAACACCACACAAAAACGCACACAATTTCCATACATATATGAATAATACACGCGGACAGCTAGGAGCAGCCGGAAAACCGACTTCGGGCGGTCACCGGAAAAAGGATTAACGGGCGGCGTACTCACCAGAGAAGGAAGTAAACACAGGGGAGAAAACCCAGAGAAACAGAGAATTGTGAGAGAAATAGAATAATTGAAAGAGAAAAAGAGAGAGGACGGAGATTAAGCGAGAGAGACGAGAGGTCTGAAGAGATTCAGAGAAGAAAAAGTGCGGGGTGAAGAACAGAGGTTGGGTGTGCTTCTGTGCGTGTGTTTTTGTGTTTATTTCTTTTCTTTTTTTTTTTTATTTCTCAGCTATACAAAGCAGTGCAATACACATGGTAGTACAATTAGTAGTACACTTCCTGTGATTCAAATACGTATATTGAAGATTCCGAGACCCGGTTAATCCCGAAATTCAAAACTAACGGACAACGGTGCACGCGAAACAATTTTTGAAAATTATGAAAATAATCTTAAAATGTCATAAATATCCCGAAATTTACTAAAACATAAATTTCGTAATTTTAAAATAATTTTTGAAAGGCAGTTTATATCCGTATTTCACATTTAACGAACCGAGGTGTACTTAAAACAGATTTAGAAAATCATGAAAATAGTCTTAAAATATTACAAATATCCCGAAGTTAATAAAAACATGAATTTTGGAAATTTTAAAATGATTTTTAAATGCACTTTATATCCGCTTTTATCAATGAAGCGAAACAACGAGCGCGTGAAATTAATCCTGAAAATTTCCAAAATAATTTTAAAATTCTCGGAATATTCCAAACTTAAATAAATATGAGCTTCATAATTTTTGAAGAATTTTAGAATTAAATATGGATTTTACCATTAAACATACTCAGAAAATCATTTATAGATAAATAACTAATGAAATATTGATTTCTTAATTTTACAAAATCCTAAAAATAATTATTGTAATTATAAAATCATAAAAACAATTTTAGAAACATTCCCAATATTTATGCAAATAAATTTGCACTAAATCCACTTTTGAAAGTAAAAACAATTCAATACGATCCCATAATTAATCGCGCGGACAACCCGGTATACTATAAATCACATATGGATAATAATCAAACAACACATAGCGTTCAAAACCAACACACATATCTAATTTATTTAATAATTTCCATAACTACATAATTAAATAATTCAAAAAGAATACACGAGTCGTTATAATCTACATAAATTTGAACAAGTATACTAGAGCCATTAACATATCTAAAGAATAAAGTTTTATCAACAGTACCTCTTGTGAAGTAACTTTCCAAAAGAAACTTTGATAAAGTATCATACCAGGCTCTAGGTGCTTGCTTCAGTCCATAAAGTTCTTTCAAAAGATAGTAGACATATTCTGGAAAATTTGGATCTTCAAAACCAGGAGGTTGACTGACATAGACTTCCTCTTCCAAATCTCCATTTAGAAAGGCACGTTTGACATCAATTTGATAGACCTTGAAATTGGCATGGGCTGCATAGGCTAAGAAGATTCTGATAGCTTCAAGTCTTGCAACACGAGAAAAAGTTTCATCAAAATCTATTCCGTCTTGTTGACAGTAGCCCTTAGCAACCAATCTAACTTTGTTCCTGACCACTATGTCATTTTCATCCATCTTGTTTCTGAATACCCATTTAGTGTCAATTGGATTCTTTCCTTTAGGTTTGGGTACTAGCTTCCATACCTTGTTCCTTTCAAATTAATTTAGCTCATCCTGCATAGCTAAAATCCAATCAGGATCCAACAAAACTTCTTCTACCTTCTTTATTCTTCCTTAGAAAGGAAGCTACTATATATACATTCTTCTTGAGTTTCTTTCCTTGTTTGAACTCTAGAAGATGCATCACCAATGATGAGCTCAAAAGGGTGATCTTTAGTCCATTTCCTTTTTTGAGATAGATTAGATCTAGATGAAGGGGCTTCATTGTTGTCTTGATGTGTGACTGAGTTTTGATTATGAGCAACTCCCCCTGAATTTTTGAATCTTTGATTTGAGAAAGGGGGACTTCCTGTAGGTGATCTATTTTGACTCTCAGCTTCTATTATTATTCCGACAGATGATGCACTTTGTATCTCGACTGATTAAGCTAATTGTCTCCCGACGGATAAGGCAGAATGTCTCCCGAAGGATGAAGCATTTTGTTACTCGACAGATTTTGAATTATATGCTTCATTAGTTGTAGATTTTTCTACATTATCCTTAGTCACTGTTTCTTGATCACTTTCATCATCACTGTCAACACTAACCATCTCCATATTATCAAACTTGATGCTTTCATGGAAATCTCCATCTTGTAGTCCTTCAATCTTTTTATCAACAAACACAACATTACTGATTCCATAAAAATATTGGTTCTTAGATTGTAGACTCTATATGATATCCAACAAATATTCCTTCATCTGCTTCACCATAAAACTTTCCATGTTGATCATTTTGATTCCTTAAGATATAACATTTGCAGCCAAAGACATGAAAAAAATTTAGAGTTGGCTTCCTATTCTTGAACAATTGGTAAGGTGTCATGCACTTTGCTTGATTAACCAAAGAGATATTCTGAGTGAAGCAGGCAATATTCACAGTTCCAGCCCAAAAATATGTTGGTAACTTTGACTCTTCAAGCATTGTTCTTGCAGCTTCAATAAGAGATCTGTTCTTCCTTTCCACTACTCCATTTTGTTGTGGAGTTCTTGTTGCAGAAAATTCATGCATACTCCCATTCTCTTCACAAAATGATCTCATCACAGAATTCTTGAACTCAGTTCCATTGTTACTCCTGATTCTTCTTACTTTAAAGTCCGGATGATTCTTGACTTGCCTTATGTGATTGATGATAATTTCACTAGCTTCATCTTTAGACTTTAGGAAATATGTCTAAGAAAACTTTGAGAAATCATCTAAACTTACTAGGCAATATCTTTTTCTTGAGATGGACAACACATTGACTGGTCCAAATAAATCCATGTGCAACAGTTGCAAAGGTTCTTCAATTGTTGAATCAAGCTTCTGTCTGAATGATGCCTTGATCTTCTTTCCTTTTTGGCAGGCATCACACAATCCATCATTTGTAAACTCCACTTGAGGAATACCTCTTACCAATTCTTTCTTGACAAGCTCATTCATGGTCTTGAAGTTTAGATGGGATAGCCTCTTGTACCATAGCCAACTTTCATCTTGACTAGCTTTACTGAGAAGACAAGTGGTTGATTCTGCATTTGATGAGTTGAAGTCAGCTAGGTACACATTTCCTTTTCTCACTCCAGTGAGAACCACTTTGTTGCTCTTTTTGTTTGTCACAACACAGGCTTCTGAATTGAAAGTAACTGAGTTGCCCTTATCAAAAAGTTGGCTGATACTCAACAGGTTATGTTTGAGACCATCCACTAGGGCAAACTCTTCAATGATGACATTATCCTTTGAAATCAAGACATATCCCACATTATAACCCTTGTTGTCATCTCCAAAAATATTAATTGGGCCAGCTTTTTCCTTGAACTCAGTGGGCAGGGTAGAATCTCCAGTCATGTGCCTTGAGCAACCACTATCCAGATACCAAAGATTCATCTGTTTCCTTGCACGCATTAAAAGCAAATCAAGTTGATTTTGGTACCCAAGTTTCCTTCGGTCCTACCTTGTTAGCTTTCTTCTTTGGTTTCTTAGGTTTGATCTCATTTGCCTTGGGAATTTCTGATTCATTCTTAGTCATTTGAGCTGGACCTTTGAGACCAGTCATTAGAACAGAATTATCATGCATATTTTGATTAATAGGAAAAGGAAAGCTATTTACAAACATGTTATTCTAGTAAGGCATGCTAAATGGCATTTGAGGCATATTAAATACAGCATAATAAGGATTCAGTGCAAATGGTATATTAGCAAATTATGCATTTATATTCTGATTAGATATAGCATTCATAGGCATGATAGGCATGGCAGTCATGTTGGGAAAAGAAGAGGGTGCAGATATGGGAGTAGGTATAGCAAGTTTGCAATTAACAGACAAATGATTAACACTACCACATTAACACAGATTTTTCTTGGAGCATATTTATCATGTGTGTAGTTGTTATGTTTGTTAATTCCTACTTTCCCATTTCTGTTGTTTTTCTTTTTAGCTTCCGTTTTAACCTCAATCTTTTTTAATCTGTCATTCAATTGCTTGATAGACAGATGACCAACATTAACTTTCTTTTCCTACCTGACTTGATTTAATTCTCCTGGAATAAAGTTTTTAGAAAATGATCTATTTTCTCATTCAATTTGGCTAGCTTAGCTTTGCTAACTGGTTTACTCACAGCCGATGAATGTGGCTCCTTGTCACTCGACGGATAATCCTTTTGATTATCCGATGGATGATTTTCATCATCCATCGAGTCCACATCTGTCAACAATCCTTCAATCAAATTGGACTCAAGCTTCTCTTTACTCTTCTTCCAGGCTGCATCACAAAAGGACTCAATACCTTGAATTTTAGTGATTTGAGCATAAACATCTCTGGATGATTTTCATGCCTTATTCACTTCATGTTCTCGTTCAAGCTGCTTCTTTAAAATCTCTTCTTTCTTCAATGACTCAGTTTATTCATCCTTAGCAATCTTACACTCAATTCTCAATTTCTCAAATTCAATAAACTGAGACTCTAGCACATTATTCCTCTCACTTAAAAACAAATTATTTTCTTTAATTTTAGCATTTTCCTTAGTGAGGGACTTAAGTGTAATACGCAAGTGATATAGTTATGTAGACATGTCATTTATTGCATCATTACACTCATCTTTAGATAAATATGCTAGGTT
The DNA here is from genome assembly GCF_009905375.1 of Apium graveolens. Lineage (NCBI taxonomy): Eukaryota > Viridiplantae > Streptophyta > Magnoliopsida > Apiales > Apiaceae > Apium > Apium graveolens. The sequence continues at coordinate 177,240,087 of NC_133656.1, read as the reverse complement.
AGTGGTGATTACCTGATTGCTTGAAGAACTTGTTTCTATTTTATCAGATTTGGCCATTAGGGCTAGATTAACATAGCTTGTTTCTTCATCTTCATCCAATTTATCTGCAGCCCAGTCATTCTCCTGTGTGATGAAAGCCCTTTCCTTTTGTTTGAGAACCTCAAAATATTTATGTTTATAATCAACAAGATCAAACTTCTTTTTGCTGGAATCAGACTTTCTACATTCACTAGCAAAATTACCCGCCAATCCACATTTGAAACATTTGAATTTAGACTTATCAACCATGTTTTTGTTTGGCCTAGCTGCTCCAAAATTCTTTTTAAATTTGAGCTTGGAAAATATTCTGGATAGAAATGCTAGATGTTCATCAATATCATCCATGTTTTCTTGGCTCATCTGACCTTCATTCTCAGCTACCAGCCCTTTACCCTTGCTTTCACATACCTTTGATGTAGACTCAACAGCTTCCACCTTTATCTCTTTCTCCTTCTCTAACTCAGCAACCAGTGCTATGGACCCTCCTTTCTTCCTTCCTTTCTCCATCCTTCCATCTTACTCTATTTCAAGCTCATAGGTTTTCAGGATGCAATACAGTCTCTTCAAGGTGAACTCCTTGTAATCCTGTGAATTTCTCAATGAGACTGTCATTGGCTTTCATTCCTTTGGAAGAGATCTAAGGAACTTGAGGTTAGAGCCTTGTTATGGATAAAAAACTAAGGTTATTATTTGCTGTATTTATTACTAAGATTCGGGAGCTCAAGGCCTTTAATGGATGCTCTCGTGTTTCGTGGCTCGATCTGCCTTTACGAGATGCCTACGTATCTCTGTGAATTAGAGAATCAAGCCAAAAAATGTAGTTCTGATTTGTGGGGCGAGACCCCTTATATAGATGTTGAGAGTCCTTGAATTGGACTTGGTATAGGAGACTTGGTGGGCAAGTCTCATAATTAGAATGGACTTTGGAGTCCTAGATAGTAGGAAATTGATTACTTATCCTTTTAGGTCCCCTTGAGGCCAATCTACAAGGATTTATATCCCCACTAGGACTTATCTTAATAGCTGTTTTCCTCCTTTATTTATTAATTACGAAATTAATAAATAATCAGGGTTTTTGGGCCTTCTTTGTTCCATCAGGCCTGATCTGGTCCATCAGGCCTGATCAATGTGTTGACCTTCTTGGTCTGAATGTCATACATCTTCTTATTGGGCCTAGCAGCCCACACCTTGCAATATTTATTTATACAATCAGGATTTATTTATCCCTATCATTTGCCCCCCAACTTTTGGGAAACATTGATTAGGTTTCGCAAAAGTTAAGTCTATTCATTCTCTTACAGAGTTTCATTTTTGTGTAAAGCGTGGAGCGACCTACACATTTACAACGATTTTTCCTTTATTTCTGGATTTTTCCCTAATTTTCTGGGATTTGTCCCTAATTTTCTGGATTTTCCCTTATTTTCTGGGATTTATCCTAATTTTCTGGGATTTATCCTTAATTTCTGGATTTTCCCTAATTTTCTGGGTTTTCCCTAATTTTCTGGGATTTATCCTTAATTTCTGGATTTTTCCCTAATTTTCTGGGATTTATCCTTAATTTCTGGATTTTCCCCTAATTTTCTGGGATTTATCCCTAATTTCTGGATTTTTCCCTGATTTTCTGGGATTTATCCTAATTTTCTGGGATTTATCCTTAATTTCTGGATTTTCCCTAATTTTCTGGGATTTATCCTTAATTTTTTGGGATTTATCCTTAATTTCTGGATTTTCCCTAATTTTCTGCCTTAAAATCGACCAGGATGTATAAAAAATCGATCAGGATGTATACAAAATCGATCAGGATTCCTGACCGATTTCGATCAGGATCCTGATCGAATTAGCCGATCAGGACTCTGATCGAATTGGTCTTCAAAGTGACATCCTAGTCGACTGATACATGGGCTTAATCGACCAGGATTCCTGATCGATTAGGATTCTGATCGAATTAAGTGGCTTTCTATCATTCTGATCGAATAGAATATCGATCAGGACTCTCTTCTGTGTCGATCAGGACTCTGATCGATCTTAGGGGATTTCTTCCCTTCTGTTCGAATGAGATATCGATCAGGATCTTTTTTTGCGTCGATCGGGACTCTGATCGAACTTAGGGGATTTCTTCCCTCCTGTTCGAATGAGATATCGATCAGGACTCTCTTCTGCGTCGATCAGGACTCTGATCGAACTTAGGGGATTTCTTCCCTCCTGTTCGAATGAGATATCGATCAGGACTCTCTTCTGCATCGATCAGGACTCTGATCGAACCAATTTAAAATTCTGGTCGATTTTTGACCTTTCAAATTCCACAGGAGTTTCTAGATTATTCCTGATATTTCTGGTTGATGGGCTTTTAGGTTGGGCCTGGCTAAATGGGCCTAGAAATGCCTCGTATCCTAAGCTTTTCGCCTATATAAGTGTAGTGTGAAGTGAGAATCCTCATTTCACCTCACATCTCTCATTTTCTCTCATAAACCTCTCTAGAGTTCTCTCCCTTTGAGAAGGCGATTTCCGGCGACCTCAGCCACCGCATCTCCACCTTCCTCAGGTTTTTCTGGGTTTCAAGCCTTCAACCGAAGCATATCAATGGCGGATCGTGACTTGGCTCGTTTGCAGAAGATGAATGTCTCTAAGAGAGGTACAAACATTCAAATTCAATCTCCATATACTTCCCTACTTGATATGATTAACTCGAGGGGTGATGAATATCCCTCTCTATCTGAGTTAGATTCGTATAATCATGGTAACACCTTTCATGAGTTAGACGGTAGGATAGAGTCTATGAACACCCTGTACAGACTTCCACCCCACCTTAGGATTACTCCAGCCGCCCCTGGGGATAGGACTTGTAATTGGGAGGAAGATACTTTGTTTATCTATCGAGGAGCCCTGACCGCGGGTCTCAGGTTTCCATTCCATGAATTTATTCCTCGCTTACTTGCAGATGTACAAATTAACCCTTGTCAACTCCCTCCTAACGCTTGGAGGAACATTATCTGTTTTATGGTCCTTTGTCTTAGAAACAATTTTCCTCTTTCCGTAGCTGTCTTTAGGAAAGTTTTCCAATTCTATAATAGCGCCATGAGTCAACCAGGTTGGGTTTTAATTCGTCAACGGCCCAAAATCCCTCATATCTTCGATAGTAATTCCATAGTTGAGAATAACCCTAAATGGAGGGACGAGTTTGTGAGGCTGACCTGGGCTGGGGGTGATTGGGCCACACTCTTCCGTAGGCCCTTTTGCAAAGTGTCAGATGGGAGTCCAGGTAGCATCAGATTATCTGATGAGGAGGAGGTGGCCTACCAAGCCTTAATTTCGGATGATGGGAAAACAGACACCTGGACCCTTTTAGAGGAGTTTTCCTTGAAGAAAGTTGGTCTCTCTCAGGCCAGTGATAAGGGTGAATTTATAACTGGATAACCATTTTTCCTTCCCTTTAATTGTAACATTTTATCTCTCCTGCAATTTAATATTCTTCCTATCTTTCTTTTTCAGCTTGCGAGGCCATCAATAATGTCAACAGGCCCAAGGAAGGGGAGTCAGGCCGCCAGAAGAGGGCCAAGCTAAACAGGGACCCCAGGAGCAAACCTGACGGTCCTTCTTTTCTTAAGCCCCACGTCCCGGTGGTCGAGTTGGGGGACGATGTGGATCCTCCACTTAAGGCACATTCCTTCAGGCCTAACTGGGGCTTCAGGAGGAGCGATACGGTGGTTGGATCCACCAAACATGCTAAGGATTGGTCGTACCACTCCATCACTCCCCATGACTTTACTGACATTGTTACGGGGAGTGATATCGAGACTATTGAACTTCTGGGTTCTCAAGCCCAAGCTGCGGTAACTTTCTTTTTTCTCTTTTTCTTTGAATCCCAACCTTCTCGTATTTCAACGTACTTGTTCTAACTCATACATATTTCTTTGCAGAGTAATACCTACTTCCAGGCGGCCCTCCACCAGGCTAGGTCCTGGAAGCGTAACTCAGATGGGTTTGAGAAGGAGATGAAGAAATGGGAAGAGAGAGCCAAGGTCCTGGAGAAGAAGCTGGACACGAAGAAAGAGGAGCTGGCTAAGGCTCATTCCGAGCTGGTGAAACTTAGGAGCGATAAGGATAAGCTCATTGATGACTACATGGATTCTAACAAGTTTAAGAATCTCATGGAGATTCATGATGAGGGTCTTTATTCCCTACAGTTTACTCAGGGATGGGATGCGGCCGTAAAGGTGGTTTCTGAGAAGCACCCGGGCTTAGTCGACCCGAAGGACTTTATAAGTCCCGAGCAGGCTGAGTCGGAGGACAGCATAGACGCCCTCTTCAACTCCCCTCAGCCAGATGATCGCATCTTGGATCCTAACACTGCTTCTCCTCCTGCTTCTCCTGCGAAGGATGCTGAAGGCGCTGATAAGGAGAAAGAGAATGAAGGCTCCCGCATGGAGGAGTAGTTTTTCTATTCTGTAATTTTATCCTTAACTTATGTCTGGACTTTTGTTTGTATTAAAACTTATTACCCTCCGGGGCTATTTTATATGCTACTTTCCTTATTTACATTCTCTCCTTCATTTTTCCGATACTTTAATATTCAAACTTGGCTTAATGGGCCACACAAGTATTATCACAACTCAAACATCCATAGGTTGAAATAATTTCGAACTCTTCAATTTCAAGTCTAGTTTTCCAAAACCTTACATAATATGGGTTCGACCCTGATCTATAATAGCTGAAAAAATAAAAACCCTATGCAAACAAAGCTTCAAGGTGTTTTTAAACCTACTTGTCATAATGACAAGTGAGAATCGTACTTCGACCATCTTACACGTAGTAAACCTTCAGGTTTTGTGCGTGCCAGGTTCTCGGGACTTCAAAACCATCCATAGTCTCCAGCTTGTAGGTTCCTCTACCCTGAACGCTCTTGACTCTATACGGCCCTTCCCAATTTGGGGCAAGCTTTCCTTTCTGTCCGACACCAGAAGCCTCTATTTTTCTCAAGACTAGGTCACCTTGTTTGAAAAACCTCTCTTTAACCCTTAGGTTGTAGTAGAATGAAGCCTTTTTCTGATATTCTACTATCTTTGCATGTGCTTTATCTCGCACTTCATCGATTAAATCCAGGGCTAACCTCTGCCCTTCCTCATTTTCTTCTGCATTGAAAGCTTGAATCCTTGGAGAGGAATATGATATCTCTACTGGAACTACTGCTTCTGCCCCATATGCCAGCATGAAGGGAGTTGCTCCTGTCGTGACTCTACAGGTAGTCCTGTAGGCCCATAATATTGGAAGTATTTCATCCACCCAATTATTTCTTGACTTCTCGATCCTCTTCTTTAGTCCATCCAGGATTATCCGATTTGCTACCTCTGCTTGCCCATTGGCTTGCGGATGAGCCACAGAGGTGAATCATAACTCAATTTCATTTTCTTCACAATACTTCTTGAATTCCTCATTGTTGAATTGTGTTCCATTGTCAGTGACGAGGATACGGGGAATTCCATATCGGCACATAATGTTTTCCCACATGAATTGTGCAACCTGCTTAATTGTGATTTTGGCCAAGGATTTGGCTTCGATCCACTTGGTGAAATAATCAATGGCTACAATCAGAAACTTCCTTTGTGCCATGGCCATAGGAAAAGGCCCTAGAATATCCATCCCCCACATAGCAAAGGGAATAGGTGAGTTGATAGAGGTCAGCATCTCGGGGGGTTGTCTAACAACTGGTGCATGCTTCTGACAGCGATCACACTTCTTCACATATTCTTTGGCATCAGCCATCATTTCTGGCCAATAGAAGCCTAAACGGGTTATCTTATGAGCCAAGGCCCTGCCCCCTAAGTGTTGCCCACAAATACCTTCATGCACTTCCTCAAGAGCCAAGCGCGCCTCGTCGGGCCTGAGACACCTCAAGTAAGGAACCACGAATGATCTCTTATACAGAATTCCATCTATCAAGGAGTACCTTAGTGCTCGAATAGTTAGCTTCCGTGCCTCAGTTGCATCGCTTGGCAACCAACCGGTCTGAATGTGAGCCTTGATGGGATCAATCCATGACTTCCCCAAGCCTATGGGAGCCATAAGCTTAACATCTATGCTTCGTGTCTTCAAAATACGGAAGAACACACTTCCTGAACTTTCTTCAATCTCAGATGAAGCAAACTTTGATAGCGCATCTGCTTTAGCATTTTCTTCCCTTGGAATGTGTTCAACATGGCATTCATTAAATTGGGTCATCACAGCCCTTACTAGGCGAACATACTTAGCCATCGTATCATCCCTTGCCTCAAATTCTCCCTTTACCTGGGATATGATCAGCTTCGAGTCTCCACGGACCTTTAAGTTTCTGACTCTAAGTGTCCCAGCTAGACCAAGGCCAGCAATCAGGGCTTCATACTCTGCCTCATTGTTTGTGGTTGGGAAGTCTAGCTTCATAGCATACTCAATTAAGAATCCATCAGGGCTTTGCAAAACCAACCCTGCTCCACTAGAATTTGTTTTTGATGCTCCATCAAAATAGAGAACCCAATATTCTTTCTCCTTATCATCCTTCTCCCTGTCCCCATTGTCGACTCCCTTGTCTTGAGGTATGGTATCTTCCTGCCCCCCGACTTCTTGGTTGGGTATGGTACATTCCACCACGAAGTCAGCTAGTGCCTGGGCTTTTATAGCCGTACGTGGCTTATACTTGAGATCGAACTCTCCCAACTCTATTGCCCACTTGATCAGTCTCCCACTTGCCTTGGGACTGTGAATGATATTTCTCAGTGGCTGATTTGTTAGCACTTCAATCTGGTGAGCTTGAAAATAAGGACGCAGCTTTCTTGAAGCCATTACCAAGGCTAAAGCGAATTTCTCAATAGTTGAATAATTCAACTCAGCACCATGCAAAATTTTGCTGACATAGTATACGGGTTTCTGGACTTTCAGGTCTTCCTTAACCAACACCGCGCTCAAGGCGCTCTCTGAAACAGCCAAGTACAAGAATAAAATTTCACTCAAAACTGGCTTGGCCAACAATGGGGCCTGGGCCATATACTTCTTTAACTCTTCAAATGCCTTCTGGTTTTCCTCACTCCATACAAAGTCTTTGATGCTCTTTAGCGACTTGAAGAATGACAAACACTTGTCCCCCGACTTGGAGATGAATCGTCCTAGCGCAGCAACCCTTCCTGTAAGCTTTTGAACATCCTTAACAGTTTTTGGTGGTTCCATGTCCAGGATCGCCTTTATTTTATCCGGGTTAGCCTCAATTCCCCTCTTTGAGACCATCAGTCCCAAGAATTTTCCATATCCTACTCCGAAAGCACACTTCGTAGGATTCAACATCATCTTGTGGTACCTCAGGACCTCAAAAGCTTCCCTTAAATGGGCTATATGATCAGTCTTTACTAGACTCTTGACTAACATGTCATCAACATAGACTTCCATAGTCTTACCAATAAGATCCTTAAAAATTCTATTCACCAACCTTTGATAGGTGGCTCCTGTATTCTTGAGACCAAACGCCATAACAAGATAACAATAAACACCAAAGTCAGTGATAAATGATACCTTTGGAATGTCATCCTTATGCATTTTGATCTGGTTGTATCCGCTAAATCCATCCATGAAACTCAGCATCTCATGTCCAGCAATGGCATCAATCAAAGTATCAATTCTAGGCAGCGGAAAACAGTCTTTGGGGCATGCATCATTCAGATCAGTGAAGTCTATACACATCCTCCACTTTCCATTAGCCTTCTTCACCATTACAGGGTTTGCTAACCACTCCGGAAATTGAATCTCCTCAATGAAACCAACCTCTAAGAGCTTTTCTACTTCCTGTTTTATAGCCTCTTATCTTTCCGGGGCAAAATTTCTTTTCTTTTGTTTCACTGTCTTCCGGCTTGGATCCACGTTTAGCTTGTGAGTAATTAACTCCGGGTCTATGCCTGGCATATCAGCTGCTGACCATGCAAACACATCACTATTTTCTTGCAAAAATTTCACTAACTTCCCTCTAAGGGGCTCCTCTAATGTGGCTCCAATGAAAGTCATCCTCTCAGGATTCTCGGGGTCTAAAGGAACCGAAACCAATTCTTCTGCTGGCCTTCCTCTATTCTCATCATTTTCTCGAACATCCATATCTTCAATAGGAAGAACCTGCCCCCCGACTCCATCTGCCCTCAAAGAGGCCACATAACAGCTTCTAGCCATTTTTTGATCTCCCCTCTCTTCTCCAATCCTGTTTCGGGTGGGAAACTTCATGACTGAATGGTAGGAAGAGGGGACTGCCTTGAAGGCATGTATCCCTGTTCTCCCCATGATAGCATTATAAGTTGAACTAGCCTTTACCACCACGAAATCCAGCATCTGCGTTGCTTGCCTTGGCTCCGTACCTATGGTGGTTGGCAATTTGATTATCCCTTCCACAGGACATTCTACTCCAGCAAATCCATATATCGGCATGTCGGTTGGTGTCAACTGGGAGTCATTATACCCCATCCTTAGAAAGGTGTCGTGGAGCAAGATATCCACAGAAGCACCATTATCCACAAGGACCCTCTTAACCGGGCTATTTCCTATTATCGGTGTTATGACGAGCGGGTCGTCATGGGGAAACTTCACGCCCTCTAGGTCGGAATCATCAAAAGCCAATGTTACTTCTGTCCTGGCCCTCTTCGGAGCTTCGCCAACAATATGCATAACCTCCCTGGTGTATGCCTTTCTGGAATTTTTGGACAATCCAGCAGCAGTTGGACCTCCAAAGATCGTGTTTATCACAGGTCTTCGAGGGCGTCGTGGTCCTCCAAAAATTGCATTTATAACCGGCCCTCTTGGTTGGGGATTTCGCCCCTGATCGTCTTGGTCCCTCCTACGATCTTCAAAGTTCTTCCTTCCATTATTGTTTCTGTCCCCTCCATCTCCAGTATACTTGTTCAATCTTCCTTTTCGAATCAGAAACTCAATTTCATCTTTCAATTGCCTACACTCATCGGTGTCATGGCCAACATCTTTGTGAAACCTGCAATACTTGCCCTTATCTAGCTTGGCGGGATCAGCCTTCAAGGGCTTAGGCCAGCGAATATCTCTGTCTTTCTCAATCTCCATCAAAATCTGACTTCTAGGAGCATTCAGCTTAGCGTATTCAGTGAACTTTTGCCCAGGTCCTCCCCTCTTGGGGGTTGAATCAGGGTTTTGTTCGATCCTAGGATATTTGTCTTTTGCAATATATTCTAAATCAGTTTTCCGCTTCTTGCCTCCAGTGGGCTCATTACTTACTACGGTCTTCCTCATACTTTCTTCAACCTTGATATACTTCCCTGCCCTCTCTTGGAGCTGCAACATGCTTTCAGGGGGGTGTTTGTCCAAGGACATCTTAAAAAACTCGTCCCTAGTTCCTTGTTGCAGTGCTATCATGGCTACCTTATCATCAAGGTCCGAGACTTTTAAAGCCTCCTTTGTGAAATGATTCAGGTAATCTCTCAAGGATTCCTTAGCTCCCTGCACAAGACTCATAAGAGATGCTGAACTTTTCTCATGGACTCTTCCACTGATGAATTGTTTAATAAAAGCCTGACTTAATTCTCTGAACGATCCAATAGAATTTGGGGGTAAGCGACTGTACCATCTTTGAGCCATACCCGACAGGGTTTGAGGGAAGGCCCGGCACTTAATAGCGTCATTCACGGGTTGTAGCAGCAGTGCATTAGAGAATATTCTGACATGGTTAGCGGGGTCTCCGGTGCCATCATAGGCTTTGATAGTGGGCATCTTGAATTTCCTTGAGATATGGGCATTCATTATTTCTTCTGTGAAGGGTGGAGTTGGATCATCAGGGTCTCCAAGGGGAAGGAGATTGCTTGGATCAGTTCTTGGAAAGACAGCCCTTCTTCGTACCGGACCATCCAGGTCTATGACAGGAGGAGGATTTCTCCCCCTAGGAGGCATCTGGGGTCCGGTGGCCTGGTGAGCTTCCAAGTCACGCCTCAGCCTTTGGATCTCAGCCTCATGAGCCCTTATCCTTTCCTGCACTTCCTGGGGATTCGCCCCTTGGGTGCTTCGAGGGCGTTGCCTTCCATCGGCCATCGGCTCCTTGCCTGGACGTCTCCTTCTTGGGGCCACTTCATCATCCGAAGATTCGGAATCTCTCTCAGTGTAAGGACCAGAAAATTCCCGATCCTCGGGGATAGGAGCCAAACCTCGTATATAAGGGGGTGATTGCCCTCGTGCTTCACTTCGCCCAGCATATCCACTTCCTCCAACCTCGGGGTAAAGGGGCATCCCATAAGGGGGGTTAGTGGTAACAACAGTTGAATATTCATACCCGACGGGTCGAGAATTCATAGGTATATGTACTTGTTGAACTTGAGGATTCGTACCTTGAATAGTCGGGGGAGTCGTCCCTTGTGGCTGAGATTGAGTTGCCCTTATCTGGGTTTCCGCTTGAGTAGATGCATAAGTTGAGTGGGGAGGAATCTCCACGGTTGACGAAATCACCTGAGTTGTCCCTGATGGTGTTCCCTCCTCCAGAGCGCTAGTTGTTCTCCGTGTTCTCGCCATGGTTGTTGTTCAATTCCCACAGACGGCGCCAAATGTTACGGATAAAAAACTAAGGTTATTATTTGCTGTATTTATTACTAAGATTCGGGAGCTCAAGGCCTTTAATGGCTGCTCTCGTGTTTCGTGGCTCGATCTGCCTTTACGAGATGCCTACGTATCTCTGTGAATTAGAGAATCAAGCCAAAAAACGTAGTTCTGATTTGTGGGGCGAGACCCCTTATATAGATGTTGAGAGTCCTTGAATTGGACTTGGTATAGGAGACTTGGTGGGCAAGTCTCATAATTAGAATGGACTTTGGAGTCCTAGATAGTAGGAAATTGATTCCTTATCCTTTTAGGTCCCCTTGAGGCCAATCTACAAGGATTTATATCCCCACTAGGACTTATCTTAATAGCTGTTTTCCTCCTTTATTTATTAATTACGAAATTAATAAATAATCAGGGTTTTTGGGCCTTCTTTGTTCCATCAGGCCTGATCTGGTCCATCAGGCCTGATCAATGTGTTGACCTTCTTGGTCTGAATGTCATACATCTTCTTATTGGGCCTAGCAGCCCACACCTTGCAATATTTATTTATACAATCAGGATTTATTTATCCCTATCAAGCCTTTTATTTGATAGACTCTTCCATGCAACTTTAGAGCATTTAGTAGCTTTTGAAATCTACTAAAAATATCAGTGAGAGACTCACTTTCTTCACAGTGGAAATGCTCATACTGCTGAATCGGTAGCTGCAACTTATTCTCCCTTACTTGCTCAGTACCATCACAAATAATCTGGATTATGTCCCAAACCTCTTTGGCTATTTTACAGTTAATGATGTTATCAAACATATGACCATCAACTCCATTGAATAATATATTCATGGCCTTCTTGTCTTTCCTGACTTGTTCAATTTCAGGATCTAACCATTCATGCCTAGGTTTTGGAACAGATGGTTCATTGCCAGTTGCAGCTCTCATTGGTACATGAGGACCTCTCTATGCAGTCCACATAGGCCTCATCTTGAGAAAGAAGATGTAGGTGCATCTTCACCTTCCAGTGGTGATAATTATCTTTGTCCAGAAATGGGGTCTTTACTCCAACATCCTTTTCATTCATCTTGTTGTTAGTTGTGATCTTTATACTCTTTGTTCTTCAAGAGCTTACTCTGATACTAATTGTTATTCCCTAACAATACAACAAGAATTAAAAAAGGGGGGTTGAATGTAATTCTGGCTTCTTTTTTTGTTAGTCCATAACAATGCAGCAAGAATTATAGAAGGGGGTTGAATGTAATTCTAGTAAACTTTTTCTTGAACTATAAAATGTTCTAACTTAAACTATATATATAAGTGTTTTGATTGGCAAGGTGCGGAATCACAAGTTAAATAAATCAAAAACACAAAGTATAAAAACACAAGTCTTTAAAACTTTCTGGTGGATTTGAAAGTATCCACCAGATATATATATATATATATATATATATATATTGTAATAACCCCAAAAATTTTGGACTTTTTGTAACCCTTATGAATAGTGATTATGTTGATTATGTTGAATAAGAAAACTTTTCATGCCACACTATGTAGTGTTTCTTTTATTGGTATTCTGAGATCTTATTAGTATTCTATATGGTATATAAGTGTATGTAAAGATCGTCAGAATCCAAATTCGAACACTTTGATTTTTCCCGAAAATCCACCCGATACAGAAAGAACTGAGTATAAGGTAACATGATTAAAAGGATTTATAAGAGAGGATCATAAAAGAAATATAATGTATTGAGAAAGGTTAAGGGAACCCAAGTAATAAGATCCCGGGTATGATCCCTCAAACGACAAACGAGAACGAAAGTTAAACGAACTGTATAACAGATCAGCGGTCATTAGCCAAGTAATTAGGGGTTAATCAAAGAGGTTAAAGGACGATGATGTCATCACACCAACAAGAGGAAGACAAGTGTAACAAGATGACATAAGTGGATGACATAAGCATGATAAAATGGGAAGGATTTGTTGGTTGATTATAAGCCACACAATTTTTACTATGGTAAAAGGTTAATTAACAACAAAAAGGAAGTAACCAAGCTAAACACCACACAAATCATTTAGTCAAACTAGAAACATTTTTACTTCACTATTTCTTTCCTTGCTCTCGGCCAAAACCAGAGCAGCAACTTCAAACTACCATATCTCCTTCAATACTCACTCAAATATTGTGTTCTATAGCTCGTTGGAAAGGTATTGAGATGGTCTACAACTCTTGTTCACAAGTCTCGTCCAAATAAGTATAGTAAGACCCTCATGTTTACAGTTCTTTAAATCGGACTTTTAGAAACTTTAAAACCTAACTTTGTGTTCTTGATTTCTTTGGAAAGATCAAGCTTGTAGGAGGTTAGATTAAGGCTCCCTAAGGCTTCCTAGCAACTTAACACCTACCAAGGAAGGTATCAACTTCAAACCCTAGCTTTGATTTTATGATTCCATTAAGTTTTATTGAAGCATTGTTAGTATTAAGGCTTGATCTTTGATTATAAGTAGTTTTGGTGGATTTGTATTGGTTTTGAATATTGGGTTTTGATTGGTTGGATAAATTGGTAAAACTTGGAGTTGGGGACTGATTTTGTAGTATGATGGTTGAATATTGTTGTATTGGTGGTTGTGAGTGAATTGATGATAATTTAGAGTGTTAATTAATTTGGAAATCGCGTAAACATAAACGTCATAATGCCCGATTTTTCTTAACTGTCCTGTTCTTAACTTTAGGACCCGTGAACTCACTGAAAGATTTTAACCTTTGCCATGTTTAGATAGTTCATGTTACGAGCTTCGTTTTGATATGTGGTTCGCTTGAATCCGATGTATAGAAACGACTGTTTTAAGTAACGGCGTTTCGTGAACGAACCATTACCCCTCGCCTTACTTTGAAACCTTGGTTAAGGCCCTTAAATGACTAATTGGAGTATGAAACAATTATGTAAAGTGACTAGGCAGTTGGTAGGGTATTCGCGAAAGCGTCGCCTTAAAATTCGTAACGGTTAATTTATTAAAAATAGTGGAGCCGAGGGTACTCGAACGACTTATGTGATTTGTTAAGCGTAAAAATGATCATAAGCAAACGTTAGGGTTCAATTGGTTAAAGTCTAGTTTCTTAAGCGACCGTGGTTTAATTCCGGCTTATGTTGTTGTTCATAGGTTATCGGACCCACTCTAAGCTTAAGTCTACCCCGGAGCACTCAGGCAAGTTTTCTACCCGTTATACTGTTATTGTGATGTATATATGTATGTGCATTATCTTGTGATAGATGCATGATGGTTATTAGCAAATCTTGCGATATATTGGAGCATGCTGATATGGTTTATATGCATGCATGTTTCGTAATCTTGATATCTAATTGTTGATTCAAATGCTTATAAGTTGAATAATACATATGCTAGAGATAAGCAGTAGTTGCGTATACCCTTGGTATAGGGGACCCAAAGGTGAACATTTTCTAAACCGGGAGTCGATGTTCCCGAGTACTATATATATATATATATATATATATATATATATATATATTTATATATATATATGAATAGTTTTCAAAACTATTATTCGAATAAGGTTTATTCGATAACTTTATTTTACTTAATGAATATTATTTTGAATATTCATTCGAGGACTTATGACTCCGCTTATTTTATTTAATGAATATTATTTTGAATATTCATTCGAGGACTTATGACTCCGCTTACTTTATTTAATGAATATTATTTTGAATATTCATTCGAGGACTTATGACTCCGTTTATTTTATTAAATAATATTCTATATTTTATTAAAGAATAATGTTTCGATAATCAAACTTTTTTTCGATTACTCAAATAAAGATCGTACTTTCGTATAAGTATATCTTTGGTTATTTATTATTCATTTCAAGTATAAGTTTTAAAACTTCTACTTCAATTATTTTTGTAAAGATTATCCTTATGGGAATATTATTTAAATAATAATATTCAGATATTTTCTAATATATCGGGACTGATTTATTTTATTAAATCAGCATTACTCCAAACATTCTTAAAAATATTTTTGAGTCTTCAAAATGATTTTTAAAAGTTAGAGCGGATCCCAAAATTCGTTTTCAAATTTAAGATCTTCCTTTCGAAGGGGATTTAAATACTCGCTTAAAAATTTAGGGATCCGGCTCTGTGGTGTATTTTATATTCGCAACGAGGTTGCTGTTTTAATAAATGAATTGATTACTTACCCAACGTTCGGGAAGTAAGTCCATCTAATTGAGTCGGCATAAGCGACAAGCCGGGGTACAGTCTATCAAAGTGTAAGTGGCTGGGTGGCAGTCCATCAACGCGTAAGAGGCCGGGTGGTGGTCCAGCACAAGGTCCTAATGAGGCCAGGGTGATGACCGGTGGGGGATTCATCCATCTACTAGTAGAAAAGGTTACTTATTGGTATCTTTGCCTGATCAGCAAGATATCGGGTTTATGCCAAAATTCTTTTCTTTCCAAATTCATTGGATATTACAACTCTGTTCATACTTTACATGACAGAGGTTTTCTAGAAATGTATGAGAGATATATATGGATATATATCAGGACTTAATGAAGTACCTCGTAACTTCATTTCATTCAATAATATTTCAAAGATTGAATCTATCCAAGTCTTATCTTGTAGTCTCATCAGGGTGATGAACTTTTGAAACTAATTATAACTTAAACGGTGGTAGTTTAAGTAGTATTCGGAAAAGATATAAGTATATTGGAGTATCTTGTAACTTCATCTTTTCAACTTATATCTAGTTAATGATTACCTTATGAATGACAAAGGTTTTCAGAAAAAAAACGTTGAGACAAGGTTAGATATATGAGATCACCTTGCAACGATATTTTTATACAGTTATAAACTGGAACTCTGTGTATATTATACATGTCAGAGGATTTCAAAGATTGTGAAAAGTATATATGTATATATATATATATACTGAATATTTTGCGACTTGGTCGCGTTAAGATACCAGCTTGGTTCATTTCTTCTTCACCAAGACTTTCATGAGTACTATGAGAATGGTCATATATTGTTAATTATTATACATATTATTTCGATGGGCTTGTTGCTCACCCTTGCTTTCTTCCTTCATCACACAACAACAGATAGACAAGATGAACAGGACCAAGCTCCCAATTTGCGAGCGGATAGGAAACGTTACGCAGTTTCCTGTAGGTGTTGATGCCGCTGTAGCTGAGGTAGGAATTACCAATAGGCTAGGCTTCCAACTTTTGATGTACCAGACTTAAGTATATTATGAATTGTAATAATGGCAAAGAATATGTAAATTTATTCAGAAACCCTTTTGAGGTGTAATGACTTTTAATTGTGGAATAAAATGACTTGTGTTATTTTTGGTATTCATCTCTGAGACTATAACTTGTGGTGTGTGTGTGTATATTATGGGGTCACAGTACGCAGTAGTTGGTTGACTGTTAAGATTAGTATTGTTAAGGGAAATGGAACTCGTGACAACCCGAATCCCCGAACCCGGATTTGGGGGTGTTATTATATATATATATATTGAATTAAGAACTCTGTGAAGAATAAATTGTCCCACAGCTGCTTTACAAGTGAACAAACAAACTACAGAGAAATTCTTAATAGTTACAGCTTTTTCTATTTCTATTCTAAAAGTGTTTGCTTAGTTATTTGTTCTACTAGCTACACTTGGTTTATATACCACCAAGTTTACATGGTAATAAGACAGGATAATAAAACAAAAATATTAAGTCAAACTCCATGCTGTTTCACTACTCTATTCCAGCATCTTTGAAAATCTTCTTAACTTGCATGGGAATGGTAATGCTTCTTTGTTCTTCATTTCCTGTTAAACAGGCTTCCAGATTCCTTTTGCAAACACCCAACGCATGTGACTGTGTTGTCACTGTCAACAGATGTTTGAATTGATCATCCGTCGGGTACATGCTTGTTATCCGTCGGGTTTCCTTGTTGATCATCCATCGGGTAGCTTTGTTGATCATCCATCGGGTAGATAATAGACACTTCACTTCATTTCACTTATGCAGAATTACAAGACATCTTGTATTTACAATTAATCAACCTATTCTGCATATCTAATAAGAGTCAACATGACTCATATGCTACTACATAATCTATACAAAATTGTTTTGCAGAAATGTGCTACATGACTTATTGTTACATAAGCTACTCACACGATGGATATCAATTAGTCATCCGTCGGGACTATATTGAATCATCCATCGGGACTATAATTGATCATCCATCGGGTGCTACAAATTTCACTAAGTTAAATCTACTAAGGTGTTTTGTTAATGTAATCATCAAGTTCACAACATATTCCCAACAAACTCCCCCAATTTATGCCTACTAGAATTGTAGTCATAAATTAAGAGAAACTTGATGATAACAAAATACCCTAAAAAAACAAATTTAAAAGGTAGTAGATAAAACAAGAAAGTGCTGTAATATTTACTGAAGAATTTACAAGACAAAGTGTACAAAGATTTACTCACAGTCATTTTCAAGGTGCTCCTCTTGTGTGAGCAGATTAATCTATTTCCTTGATGGTCTGGATTTCTTTTCAAGCTTCATGTTATTTTCTTCTATCTGATTTTGGAGCTGTCTGTGGAATTCAAGTTCATCAGCAACTGACAGATCTAGCATTTCTTGCATTTCCGGTAGAGCCTCATTGCTAGAGATGCTCAGCTGGTCCTCTAGTCTGAAGAATCTTCTAACTCCTTTATCATCCATGAATTCCATCAGCTAGTAGGGCCTTAGATGCACTCTACTTCCTGTATAAGGAATAGTTAAAGTCTTTGGGAGTGCATCTTTGGCTCTAATACTCTGTTAGATATATTTGTCATGTCATGTCTAATCTGATTTGTTTAGTTTCAGAACTTATTATCAGAATATCAGAACTTAACTGGAAATCAGAACTTACTGAAGACAGGAAGTTATCAGAACTTAAGGCGTCAGAAGTTATATCAGGACTTAAGTGCGGATACACTTCAGGGATGAAAAGCGGCTGATTTACAGGAGAGGATCTGGATTAAACAATTAAAGATATGCATGAAGAATTGGACAGCTATAGGACTGCAGTAGATAATCTCTGATTGATATATTCTAGGAAACAGAATCATTATCTTATCAATTGGTAGTTATCTTGTAACTGTGTATTATATAAACACATATTAGGGTATACACTATAAGTGTTATCATTCACGAGAATATTATTCATTGTAACCCTAGCAGCTCTTAGTGATATCATACATCACCGAGAGAGTAGATTAACCTACTGTAACAGAGTTTGATATATTGAATAAACTTATTATCTGTTACATACTTGTGTTCATAATCGAATTGATTATAGATACTATATTCAACCCCCTTCTATAGTATCATTGAGGCCTAACAAGTGGTATCTGAGCCAATCTATTAAACTTACAAACAGTTAAGATCCAAACAAACAATCAATTATGTCTGAACAAGCAAAAATACCAGACCCTCAACAACCTGTAAAGGTTCAACCCATTCAAAACACCAGTAGATATAAAACCATCAGGGTTCCTTTGCTCAGGGTGTATGAGTACCCTGTATGGAGTGTGTTATGGATTAAAACTACTATATATAATTGCTGTATTTAATACTAAGGAACGTGAGCTCCAAGGCTCGATTTGACTGCTCTTGTGTTTCGTGACTCAATCTGCCTTAACAAGATGCCTACGTACCTTGCTGATTGCCAAGGATCAAGTCAAAAAACGTAGTTCTGATTTGTGGGGTGAGACCCCTTATATAGATGTGGGAGTCCTTGAATTGGACTTGGTATAGGAGACTTGGTGGACAAGCCTCTGAATTAGGATAGACTTAGGAGTCCTAGGAAGTAGGAAGCTGATTCCTTATCCTTTTAGGTCCCCTTGAGGCTAATCTATAAGGATTTATATCCTTATCGGGACTCTTCTCAGTAGCTGATTTTTCCCTTATTAATTAATTACGAAATTAATTAATAATCAGGGCTTTTGGGCCTTTTTTTTATTCCACCAGGCCTGATCTGGTCCATCAGGCTTAACCTTTCTGGTGTGAATATCATACATTTTCTTATTGGGCCTAGCAGTCCATTAATTATAAAATCAGGACTTATTTATCCCTATCATTTGCCCCCCAACTTTTGGGAAACATTGATCAGGTTTCGCAGAAGTTAAATCTATTCGTTCCCTTTCAGGGTTTCGTTTTTGCGTAAAGTGTGGAGCGACCTACACATTTACAATGAATCTTCCTTTTATTCAGAAATTATCTTAATTTCCAGGAATTTTTCCCTTAATTTCTGGGATTTATCCCAATTTTCTGGGATTTTTCCCTAATTTCTGGATTTTTCCCTTAATTTCTGGGATTTATCCTAAATTTCTGGGATTTTTCCCTAATTTTCTGGATTTTTCCTTAATTTCTGGATTTTTCCCTAATTTTCTGGGATTTATCCTAAATTTCTGGATTTTTCCCTAATTTTCTGGATTTTTCCTTAATTTCTGGATTTTTCCCTAATTTTCTGGGATTTATCCTAAATTTCTGGATTTTTCCTTAATTTCTGGATTTTTCCCTAATTTTCTGGGATTTATCCTAAATTTCTGGATTTTTCCCTTATTTTCTGGATTTTTCCTTAATTTCTGGATTTTTCCCTAATTTTCTGGGATTTATCCTAAATTTTTGGATTTTTCCCTAATTTTCTGGATTTTTCCCTTAATTTCTGGGATTCTTCCCTAATTTTCTGGGATTTATCCTTAATTTCTGGATTTTTCCCTAATTTTCTGAAAATATTAGTATTTTTCAGAAATTATTTAAGGAATTTCCTTATTTTCTGTAATTTTCCAGGAATTTTTCCCTCCTTTTTTTTTTTTCTTTTCTCTCTTTTTTTTTATGCATATTTCGACTAGGAATCCATTCGGCCAGGATCCTGGTCGAATTAACCTTCAGTATGCCTTGGTCGACTGAATTTCGAGCAGGTTCTATTCGATCAGGAATCCTGGTCGATTTTCGGCCAGGATTTTCACCCCTTCCTTTTTTTCTTTTTTTTTTTTTTTTACAGTTTTCGAGCAGAAAATTTTCGAGTAGGAAATTTCAATTTCGGTCAGGATTTTCGGTCAGGAGTCCTAGTTTTGACCGAATTAACTTCCCTTGGTTGCCCAGGTCGATAGAAATTCGGGCAGGATCCATTCGACCAGGATTTGGCCTTGCTTTCTGGTCGACAATCTTCTCAGGGTTAAGAAAAGAGGATCAGGATTTTCGGTCAGGATTTCTATATAATTCTTGGTCGAATAGGTTTAAATTCTGGTCGAAATAACCATTTTCTTTAGCCCTTGTCGACAGAATTTCGACCTCAACTCTTTGGATTAGGAATGTATCTGGGTTTATCTGGGTTTTGCATTTGGGCCCTAATTCTTTAATTAACTGGGCTTCTTTGGGCCTGGGCTAGTTCATGTCTTTCCAATCTGGGCCTTTTTCTGAATCTGGGCTTCTTGTACCCACAGGCCCAATAATTCTGGGGCTGGTCTAAAAAGAATTTTAGAACCTTCTGGAATTTTCGAGGTTTTTATGGAATTTCCAAATGTTTCTGGATTTTTCTAGAAAGTTTCCCTTAATTCTTTCAATTCCTTGTAGAACATTCCAGAATATTCCTTACTTTGGGCCAAAATGGGCTTTTTAAGGCCCATTATCCACTTATTTCTCCTATATATAGGTGGGATGAGAGTGTGCTTCTTCACACCTCTCATTTCATTTCTCTTCATCTCAAACTTCCTAATCTTCTCCTCTCTCAAATCCACTCCTTCCTCCTCCCAAGTCTTTTCCAGTCTTTACTAGATGGCTGACAAGAGTTCCGAGAGGGCGGCCAAGATAGCCTCGGCTTCAAAACGAGGTAAGGATATCGAGATCCGCTCTTCATATATGTCTTTAATTGATATGATTAATACTAGGGGGGATGAATATCCTTCCACTGCACATCTCGACTCCTTTAATCACTGTAATACTTGGCATAACATAGATTTCAATAAACTAAATGCTCGTTATAACGTCCCTCCCCCCTTTAGACTAGTTTCAGTCTCTGGTGGTGACCGTACTTGCCACTGGAGGCCCGATACTCTCTTCATCTACACCGACGCCCTTAATGCTGGGCTTAGGTTCCCTTTCCATCCTTTTATCCCTCATCTTTTGGCTGACTTACAAATCAACCCGTGTCAGCTTCCTCCAAACGCCTGGAGGAATATTCTATGTTTTATGGTTTGTTGTCTTAGGGAGGGCTTTCCTCTTTCTGTAGCCGTTTTTAGGAAAGTCTTTCAATGTTACAATAGTTCTTCCAATATTTGTGGCTGGGTTTATGTCAAACAAAGGCCCAAAAGCAAACATATCTTTAATAGCGCCTCTATTCCTGATAATAATCCAAATTGGAGGAATAGTTTCGTTGGGTTACGTTGGGATAATGGCGACTGGGGCACGCTCTTTCGATCTTCCTTCGGGAAGGTCAGTGATGGTAGCCTCAAATCCATTCACTTAACTCCTGAAGAAACTATCATTTACAATGGGCTCACTCAGGATGATGGCACCACCACCAGCTGGACTCTTTTAGAAGAGTTTTCCCTGATTCATGTGGGACTATCCTCTGTTTCTCAACAGGGTATTTCTCTTCCCTTCTCAATTTTTCTTTATTTCACGCATTATTAACATCACTTATTTTGTCTTTTGCTTTGTTTCAGCTGCTAAGGAGATTAACGAGGACAATGTCCCCTTGGTCGAGGAAATAGCTAGGATGAAGAAAGCTCGGTTAGCAGGCCTAGACACCCGAGGAAAGGCGACAGAGCCTATCTTCTTGAGAAAGCACAAGGAGCCTATGGGGGAGGCTTCAACTGAAGGAGCTGAGGGCCATAATGCTCCTATCACTGCTGCTGCCCCTGCTGCTGCTGCTACAGGCGCCTTTCAGCCTCTCTGGGGATTCCGCCGAGGGGATACCGTGGTTGGTTCCACGAAGCATGCTTGGGATTGGTCCTACCATAGCGTGACTCCAAAGGACTTTACTGATGTGGTGGCCACCCCTGACCTTGAGAGGATTAAGCTCATGGGAGCCCAATCTCTGGCTTCGGTATGCCTTCTCTTTTTTAAACTTATTTCTCGTTCTTGTAGCACTTTCTTGCCTTATACTTTGTTAATTGTTTTGTTTCAGTCTAACGCCTACTTTCAAGGCACTGTGAGGCAAGCCGAATCATGGAAGCGGGCTTCTGATAAGGCCGATAATGCCCTCAGGAGGCAGCAGAAGAAGTATGCTACCCTGGAGAAGAAGCTCAAACGTAAGGAGGAAGAACTCGGAGAGTCTAACGCCGAGCTGGTGGTACTTCGGGCGGATAAGGATAAGGCTATAGACAACTATCTGGACTCGGAGGAGTTTGCCCAATCTATGAGGACTAGGGATGATTCAGTCTTTCCCGAGTTTTTTAGGACTGGTTGGGACACGGCCCTTGGGACCGTGAACGGGGCTTGTCCTGATATTAACCCGGCGGACTATATCTGCCCTGATGACGAGGCTTTGCTACAGAGGTTTCGTACCCGAGTAGTTGTCTCAGACCATGTTCCTCAGGATCCACTCCTTCCTCCTCCCGAGTCTTCTTCCAGACCTGCTGAGGACGACAGCTCTTCCTCCTCCTCCGAGACGACAGAGACATCCAGCGAGAGTGGAGAGGACGATGATATGGATGCCGAGGGTACTTCAGCTCCTTAGAGCTTTTTCAGCCCTGCGTGGCTTTTTTTATTTTCGAGACTTTATTTATCAAACTTTTGTAACATCTATCAGATCTATTTCATTTATCACCTTTTATGCTTGCATCCATGCATTTGATTTTTATTTGTTAGGCCACAAACATACTTTGAAGAACTTATGAATTTCATAAAATTGTCTGGGATTCGTCCCTTACACAAGTCTTAATAAATTTCGTAATAAAACTAAAACATATAAATCCTAAGCAAGCAAAGCTTCAAGGTGCTTTTCAACCTACTCGCCATCCTGACGAGTGAGAATCGTACTTCGATCATCTCACACGTAGTAAACCTTCAGGTTTTGTGCGTGCCAGGTTCTCGGGACTTCAAAACCATCCATAGTCTCCAGCTTGTAGGTTCCTCTACCCTGAACGCTCTTGACTCTATACGGCCCTTCCCAATTTGGGGCAAGCTTTCCTTTCTGTCCGACACCAGAAGCCTCTATTTTTCTCAAGACTAGGTCACCTTGTTTGAAAAACCTCTCTTTAACCCTTAGGTTGTAGTAGAATGAAGCCTTTTTCTGATATTCTACTATCTTTGCGTGTGCTTTATCTCGCACTTCATCGATTAAATCCAGGGCTAACTTCTACCCTTCCTCATTTTCTTTTTCATCAAAAGCCTGAATCCTTGGAGAAGAATGTGATATCTCCACGGGAACTACTGCTTCCGCCCCATATGCCAACATGAAAGGAGTTGCATTTGTCGTGACTCTACAGGTAGTCCTATAGGCCCACAATATGGGAAGTATCTCATCCACTCAGTTATTTCTTGACTTTTCGATCCTCTTCTTTAGTCCATCCAGGATTATCCGATTTGCTACCTCCGCTTGCCCATTGGCTTGCGGGTGAGCCACAGAGGTGAACCGTAACTCAATTTCATTTTCTTCGCAATACTTCTTGAATTCCTCGTTGTTGAATTGTGTTCCATTATCAGTGACGAGGATACGGGGAATTCCATATCGGCACATAATGTTTTCCCACAGGAATTGTGCAACCTGCTTAGTTGTGATTTTGGCCAAAGGTTTGGCTTCGATCCACTTGGTGAAATAATCAATGGCTACAATCAGAAACTTCCTTTGTGCTGTGGCCATAGGAAAAGGCCCTAGAATATCCATCCCCCACATAGCAAAGGGAATAGGTGAGTTGATAGAGGTTAGCATCTCGGGGGGTTGTCTGGCGACTGGTGCATGCTTCTGACAACGATCACACTTCTTTACATATTCTTTGGCATCAGCCATCATTTCTGGCCAATAGAAGCCTAAACGAGTTATCTTATGAGCCAAGGCCCTGCCCCCCAAGTGTTGCCCACAAATACCTCCATGCACTTCCTCAAGAGCTAAGCGTGCCTCATCGGGCCTGAGACACCTCAAGTAAGGAACCACGAAAGATCTTTTATATAGAATCCCATCTATCAAAGAGTACCTTAGTGCTCGAACAGTTAACTTCCGTGCCTCAATTGTATCGCTTGGCAACCAACCGGTCTGAATGTGAGCCTTGATGGGATCAATCCATGACGTCCCCAAGCCTACGGGAGCCACAAGCTTAACATCTATGCTTCGTGTCTTCAAAACACGGAAGTACACACTTCCTGAACTTTCTTCAATCTCAGATGAAGCAAACTTTGATAGCGCATCTGCTTTAGCATTTTCTTCCCTTGGAATGTGTTCAACATGGCATTCATTAAATTGGGTCATCACAGCCCTTACTAGGCGAACATACTTTGCCATCGTATCATCCCTTGCTTCAAATTCTCCCTTTACCTGGGATATGATCAACTTCGAGTCTCCACGGACCTTTAAGTTTTTGACTCTAAGTGTCCCAGCTAGACCAAGGCCAGCAATCAGGGCTTCATACTCTGCCTCATTGTTTGTGGTTGGGAAGTCTAGCTTCATGGCATACTCAATTAAGAATCCATCAGGGCTTCGCAAAACCAACCCTGCTCCACTGGAATTTGTTTTTGATGCTCCATCAAAATAGAGAACCCAATATTCTTTCTCCTTGTCCCCATTGTCGACTCCCTTGTCTTGAGGTGTGGTATCTTCCTGCCCCCCGACTTCTTGGTTGGGTATGGTACATTCCACCACGAAGTCAACTAGTGCCTGGGCTTTTATGGCCATACGTGGCTTATACTTGAGATCGAACTCTCCCAACTCTATTGCCCACTTAATCAGTCTCCCACTTGCCTTGGGACTGTGAATGATATTTCTCAGTGGCTGATTTGTTAGCACTTCAATTTGGTGAGCTTGAAAATAAGGACGCAGCTTTCTTGAAGCCATTACCAAGGCTAAAGCGAATTTCTCAATGGCTGAATAATTCAACTCAGCACCATGCAAAATTTTGCTGACATAGTATACGGGTTTCTGGACTTTCAGTTCCTCCTTAACCAACACCGCGCTCAAGGCGCTTTCTGAAACAGCCAAGTACAAGAATAAAACTTCACCCAGAACTGGCTTGGCCAACAACGGGGCCTGGCCCATATACTTCTTTAACTTTTCAAATGCCTTCTGATTTTCCTCACTCCATACAAAGTCTTTAATGTTCTTTAATGACTTGAAGAATGACAAGCACTTGTCTCCTGACTTGGAGATGAATCGTCCTAGCGCAGCAACCCTTCCTGTGAGTTTCTGAACATCCTTGACAGTTTTTGGAGGTTCCATGTCCAGGATTGCCTTTATTTTATCGGGGTTAGCCTCAATTCCCCTCTTTGAGACCATCAATCCCAAGAATTTTCCAGATCCTACTCCGAAAGCACACTTCGTGGGATTCAACATCATCTTGTGGTACCTCAGGACCTCAAAAGCTTCCCTCAAATGGGTTATATGATCAGTCTTTACTAGACTCTTGACTAGCATGTCATCAACATAGACTTCCATAGTCTTCCCAATAAGATCCTTAAAAATTTTATTCACCAACCTTTGATAGGTGGCTCCTGCATTCTTGAGACCAAACGCCATAACAAGATAACAATAAACACCAAAGTCAGTGATAAATGATACCTTTGGAATGTCATCCTTATGCATTTTGATCTGGTTGTATCCGCTAAACCCATCCACGAAACTCAGCATCTCATGTCCAGCGGTGGCATCAATCAAAGTATCAATTCTAGGCAGCGGAAAACAGTCTTTGGGGCATGCATCATTCAGATCGGTGAAGTCTATACACATCCTCCACTTTCCATTAGCCTTCTTCACCATTACAGGGTTTGCTAACCACTCCGGAAATTGAATCTCCTCAATGAAACCAGCCTCTAAGAGCTTTTCCACTTCCTGCTTTATAGCCTCTTGTCTTTCCGGGGCAAAATTTCTTTTCTTTTGTTTCACTGTCTTCCGGCTTGGATCCACGTTTAACTTGTGGGTAATTAACTCCGGGTCTATGCCTGGCATATCAGCTGCTGACCATGCAAACACATCACTATTTCCTTGCAAAAATTTCACTAACTTCCCTCTAAGGGGCTCCTCTAATGTAGCTCCAATGAAAGTCATCCTCTCAGGATTCTTGGGATCTAAAGGAACCGAAACCAATTCTTCTGCTGGCCTTCCTCTATTCTCATCATTTTCTCGAACATCCATATCTTCAATAGGAAGAACCTGCCCCCCGACTCCATCTGCCCTCAAAGAGGCCACATAACAGCTTCTAGCCATTTTTTGATCTCCTCTCTCTTCTCCAATCCCGTTTCGGGTGGGAAACTTCATGACTGAATGGTAGGAAGAGGGGACTGCCTTGAAGGCATGTATCCCTGTTCTCCCCATGATAGCATTATAAGTTGAACTAGCCTTTACCACCACAAAATCCAGCATCTGCGTTGCTTGCCTTGGCTCCGTACCTATGGTGGTTGGCAATTTAATTATCCCTTCCACAGGACATTCTACTCCAGCAAATCCATATATCGGCATGTCGGTTGGTGTCAACTGGGAGTCGTTATACCCCATCCTTAGAAAGGTGTCGTGGAGCAAGATATCCACAGAAGCACCATTATCCACAAGGACCCTCTTAACCGGGCTATTTCCTATTATCGGCGTTATGACCAGCGGGTCGTCATGGGGAAACTTCACACCCTCTAGGTCGGAATCATCAAAAGCCAATATTACTTCTGTCCTGGCCCTCTTCGGGGCTTCTCCAACAATATGCATAACCTCTCTAGTATATGCCTTTCTGGAATTTTTGGACAATCCAGCAGCAGTTGGACCTCCAAAGATCGTGTTTATCACAGGCCCTCGAGGTCTCGGCCCTCCATAAATGGTGTTTATAACTGGTCCTCTAGGTTGGGGATTCCGCCCCTGATCATCTTGGTCCCTCCTACGATCTTCAAAGTTCTTCCTTCCATTATTATTTCTGTCTCCTCCATCTCCAGTATACTTGTTCGATCTTCCTTTTCGAATCAAAAACTCAATTTCATCTTTCAACTGCCTACACTCATCGGTGTCATGGCCAACATCTTTGTGAAACCTGCAATACTTGCCCTTATCTAGCTTGGCGGGATCAGCCTTCAAGGGCTTAGGCCAGCGAATATCTCTGTCTTTCTCAATCTCCATCAAAATCTGACTTCTGGGAGCATTCAGCTTAGCGTATTCAGTGAACTTTTGCCCAGGTCCTCCCTTCTTGGGGGTTGAATCAGGGTTTTGTTCAGTTCTAGGATATTTATCCTTAGCGATATACTCCAAATCAGTTTTTCGTTTCTTGCCTCCAGTGGGCTCATTACTTACTACGGTCTTCCTCATACTTTCTTCAACCTTGATATACTTCCCTGCCCTCTCTTGGAGCTGCAACATGCTCTCAGGGGGTCGTTTGGCCAAAGACATCTTGAAAAACTCATCCCTAGTTCCTTGTTGCAGTGTTATCATGGCTACCTTATCATCAAGGTCTGGGACTTTTAAAGCCTCCTTTGTAAAACGATTTAGGTAATCTCTTAAGGATTCTTTAGCTCCCTGCACAAGACTCATAAGAGATGCTGAACTTTTCTCATGGACTCTTCCACTGATGAATTGCTTAATAAAAGCCTGACTTAATTCTCTGAATGATCCAATAGAATTTGGGGGTAGGCGACTGTACCATCTTTGAGCCATACCCGACAGGGTTTGAGGGAAGGCCCGACATTTTATAGCATCATTCACGGGTTGCAGCAGCAGTACATTAGAGAATGTCCTAACATGATTAGCGGGGTCTCCCGTGCCATCATAGGCTTTGATAGTGGGCATCTTGAATTTTCTTGAGATATGGGCATTCATTATCTCTTCTGTGAAGGGTGGAGTTGGATCATCAGGATCTCCAAGGGGAAGGAGATTGCTTGGATCAGTTCTTGGGACAGCAGCCCTTCTTCTTACCGGACCATCCAGGTCTATGATAGGAGGAGGATTTCTCCCCCTAGGAGGTATGTGGGGTCTGGTGGCTTGGTGAGCCTCCAAATCACGCCTCAGCCTTTGGATTTCAGCCTCATGAGCCCTGATCTTTTCCTGCACTTCTTGGGGATTCGCCCCTGGGGTGCTTTGGGGGCGTTGCCTTCCATCGGCCATTGGCTCTTTTCCAGGACGCCTCCTTCTCGGGGCCACTTCATCATCCGAAGATTCGGAGTCTCTCTCAGTGTATGGACCAGAAAATTCCCGATCCTCAGGGATAGGATCCAAACCTCGTATATAGGGGGGCGACCGCCCTCGTGCTTCGCTTCGCCCAGCATATCCACTTCCTCCAACCTCAGGGTGAAGGGGCATCCCATAAGGGGGGTTAGTAGTAACAATAGTTAAATATTCATACCCGACGGGTCGAGAATTCACAGGTATATGTATTTGTTGAACTTGAGGATTCGTACCTTGAATAGTCGGGGGAGTTGTCCCTTGTGGCTGAGGATGAGTTGCCCCTGTCTGGGCTTCCCCCTGAGTAGATGCATAAGTTGAATGGGGAGGAACCTCCACGGTTGATGAAATCACCTGGGTTGTCCCTGATGGTGTTCCCTCCTCCAGAGTGCTGGTTGTTCTCCGTGTTCTCGCCATGGTTGTTGTTCCGTTTTTCCCACAGACGGCGCCAAATGTTATAGATTAAAACTACTATATATAATTGCTGTATTTAATACTAAGGAACGTGAGCTCCAAGGCTCGATTTTACTGCTCTTGTGTTTCGTGACTCAATCTGCCTTAACAAGATGCCTACGTACCTTGCTGATTGCCAAGGATCAAGTCAAAAAATGTAGTTCTGATTTGTGGGGTGAGACCCCTTATATAGATGTGGGAGTCCTTGAATTGGACTTGGTATAGGAGACTTGGTGGACAAGCCTCTGAATTAGGATAGACTTAGGAGTCCTAGGAAGTAGGAAGCTGATTCCTTATCCTTTTAGGTCCCCTTGAGGCTAATCTATAAGGATTTATATCCTTATCGGGACTCTTCTCAGTAGCTGATTTTTCCCTTATTAATTAATTACGAAATTAATTAATAATCAGGGCTTTTGGGCCTTTTTTTTATTCCACCAGGCCTGATCTGGTCCATCAGGCTTAACCTTTCTGGTGTGAATATCATACATTTTCTTATTGGGCCTAGCAGTCCATTAATTATAAAATCAGGACTTATTTATCCCTATCAGAGTGTGAAGATGGCCATGTTTCTGAAAGCTACAGATCCAGAATATTTAGACAGAATTTATGATGGTCCACACAAGCCCATAAAACTTCTTGTTACAGTTGGGAATGAGCCTCAGAGGATGATTCCCAAAGAAAAGAGATAATATACCACTGAAGACATCTCTTCACTAGGCAAGGATGCAAAAGTAAGACACTTGCTTCATAGTGCACTTGACAATGTCATGTCAAACAAGGTGATTGGATGCAAGACTGCAAAAGAAATCTGGGATGCATTGGAAGTGAGATGTCAAGGAACCAATGCCATCAAAAAGAACAGGAAGACAATAATCACACGGGAGTATGAGTACTTTGACTCAAAATCTGATAAGTCACTAACTGATACATATGACAGATTCACAAAGCTGTTGAATGATCTGTTACTAGTGGATAAGGAATATGATACAGAAGATTCAAATCTAAAATTCCTATTAGCTCTTCCTGAAAAGTGGGATTTCAAAGCTACTACAATAAGAGACAACTATGAACTTGCTGATATGTCTCTTGATGAAATCTATGGGATGCACAAGACTCATGAACTTGAGATGGAGCAAAGAAAAAAGAGGCATGGAGGGAAGTCTAAGAAAGTTGCTTTAAAGGTTGAAGAAAAGCCAATTGTCTCTAGGAAGGCAAAAGGAAAGGCTCTCATCATACAGTCTGATTCAGAGTCATCAGATTCTGATGATGCTGATTCAGAACCTGAAAATTTATCTGAAGTGGATGTTGATGCAGAGATGATGCAACTGTGTGCTCTTATAGTGAATGGTATCACAAAGATAGCCTACAAGAAATTCAGAAAGGGTAAGAAGTTTTCCAGGATAGGTGGAAGTTCTGACAAGAAAGGGTTCAGAAAGTCTGAAGGCAAAGGAGGAAAGTCTGACAGAGGAGACAACTCAAATGTCAATTGCTACAATTATGGTGAAAGAGGCCACATCTCTCCTGATTGCAAGAAAGGAAAAGGTGATAAAGGCCAGGCACTTATCACAAAGAAGAAAAACTGGGCAGACACTTCAGAATCTGAAGAAGAGGTGAACTATGTCTTAATGGCAAATGTTGATAGCAGTTCTGATGCTGCTAAACTAGAGGTACCTCTATCAACTCTTGCTTTTAATACAGAAGATATTACTGAGTTGAGATCATTTCTGAAAAACATTTATATTAGCTATAGAGATCAGAATTTAGAGAATGAAAGATTAAAATCTGAAAATCTAAATTACAAAAATAGAAATAGATATCTTGAAGAAGAGTTAGTCAAGATGAACACTATCCAGACAGAGAGAGATAATGCTGTGTATGTTAAGAATAAACTGCTTAAACAGAATGATTATCTAAAATCTGAATTAGAAAAAGAAAGAGAAATCATCAGGACTTGGACTAACTCAGGCAAAATAACTCAGAATATTCTAAGTAGTGGAAACTGAAAAGAGGGGTTAGGTTATAAAGATGGTAAAAGTGAGAAAGGGACTTTGCCAACTAAGCCCATTGCTATCAAACAGATTGTAAAGCCAAAGGTAAATCCTATTAAATTTGTTGCAAAAACTGTTGTGTCTGATTCTGAAGAGATGAAAGACTCTAAAATAGAAGTCAAAGAAAAGTTAACTTCTGACAAATCAAAACAAGATAAACCAGCTTTGGTAAACATTGGCTTAATGACAAAGAAGCAGCTTAAGTATAAGCTGAAAGAGATTAAAAATGTGAACAAGGTAAAGGAAGCTAGGAAAAATAGGAATGGAAAGGAAGGTTTAAATAAAAGTAATAATTATATGTTTGTTCCTAATGCTCCTAGAAAGAAATGCTATAATTGTGGAAACTTTAACCATCTTGCTTCTTTTTGCAGGAAAAATAAAGATATAAACTTTTTACCTCCTAGATCAGGAGTTAAGAGTCAGTCTGTTAGGTTTAAAACACAAAATCCTTATTTTCATTGTGGCAGTTTATGGCATTCTATTTATACTTGTAAGGAATATCATAGTTTATACTACGATTATTATGAAATAAAACCTTATTTAAAGAAAGTTAGTGTAATTCATTCTAGTGTAAATTCTGATGCAAAGTCTGATATAAAGTTTGATAAAAAACATGTTAGCATAAACTCTGAAACTAAATCCGCTGCAAATGATAACAAACTTAATAAGGCCAAAGGATCCAAGCAAGTTTGGGTCCTTAAAGCTAATCAATAGTAGTCTTTGTGATTGCAGGGCAACAGGAAAAACATCCTGGTTCTGGACAGTGGATGTTCAGGATATATGATTGGAAATAAAGCGCTGCTATCAGACTTTATGGAGAAAGCTGGCCCAGGAGTTTCTTATTGAGATGACAATATGGGAAAGACTCTGGGATGTGGAAATATCAACATTTGGAATGTCATAATTGAAACAGTAGCTCTTGTCTCAGGATTTAAACACAATCTGCTAAGTGTGAGTCAAATCTGTGACAGAGGTTATCATGTGGATTTCTTTGAAGAACAGTGTGAAGTTGTAAGTAATTCTACAGGCAAAGTGGTTCCGAAAGGTTACAGACATGGTAAAATATATGAAGCTAGACTTTCAACAAATTCTGATGGTTCTGCAATATGTCTGTTAAGCAGATCATCAATTGAAGAAAGCTGGAGTTGGCACAAGAGACTCTCTCATTTAAATTTCAACAACATAAATGAGCTAGTAAAAAAAGATCTTGTGAGAGGACTTCTAAAATCAATATTTGCTCCTGATGGTCTTTGTGACTCATGTCAAAAGGCAAAATAAAGAAAATCTTCATTCAAGAGCAAAACTGAATCATCAATTCTTGAGCCTTATCACTTACTGCATGTTGATCTATTTGGTCCAGTCAATGTCATGTCTATTGCAAAGAAGAAATATGCTATGGTTATAGTGGATGAGTTCACAAGATACGCTTGGGTGTATTTCTTGCACAAGAAGAATGAAACTGCATCTACTCCAACTGATCATGTCAGACAGCTGGACAAGTTAGTCAAAGATTCTGTTAAAATAATAAGAAGTGATAATGGCACTGAGTTCAAGAATTCAATCATGGAAGAGTTCTGCAAAGAGCATGGAATAAAGCAGAAATTTTCTGCACCTGGAACTCCACAACAAAATGGAGCTATAGAAAGAAAGAACGAGACTCTTATTGAAGCTGCATGAACTATGCTTGATGAAGCAAAGCTACCAACCTAGTTTTGGGCTGAAGCTGTGCAGACTGCTTGTTTTACACAGAATGCTACACTCGTAAATAAGCATGGAAAAACACCATATGAGATGGTGAAGAAAAAGAAGCTAAATCTGAAATAATTTCATGTATTTGGATGCAAGTGTTTTGTTCTTAAAACTCATCCTGAACAGCTGTCAAAATTTGATCTAAAAGCTGATGAAGGAATTTTTGTTGGATATCCACTTTCCACAAAAGCCTTCAGAGTCTGTAATTTTAGAACAAGGGTTGTCATGGAATCTATCAATGTATCTTTTGATGATAAAAAGATTACTGGACTTCAAGATTTCAATGATCATGATCAGCTGAGATTTGAAAATGAAGATGTAAATTCTGATTCTGTAAACTCTGATGACCTAAATCCTGATCCTGTAAGTTCTTATGGGTTAAATTCTGGTGTCATTGAAATTGTGGTAACTGCTCCAAAGGAAAATACACGTATTCAGGGGAGCAAGCTGATGATCATACCACATCTCAAGGAAGTGGACTAAATCACACACACATGACTTAATAATTGGAGATCTTGCAGCAGGTGTCAGAACTAGAACAGCAACATCAAATGAATGTCTTTATCATTCCTTTTTATCTCAGACTGAACCAAAGAAAGTGGAAGAAGCTCTTCAAGATGTTGATTGGGTGCAAGCAATGCAGGAAGAGTTAAATGAATTTGAAAGAAATAAAGTTTGGACCCTAGCGTCAAGACCAAAGAACAGATCCATTGTTGGCACAAAATGGGTTTTCAGAAACAAAACTGACAGTGATTGCATAATTATAAGAAATAAAGCAAGGCTGGTTGCTAAAGGTTACTCTCAACAGGAGGGTATTGATTATGATGAAACATATGCTCCAGTTGCTAGATTGGGAGCCATAAGAATCTTTTTGGCTTATGCTGCTCACAAGAGGTTTAAAATCTTTCAAATGGATGTAAAAAGTGCATTTCTCAATGGAGAATTAGAGGAAGAGGTATATGTTGAACAACCTCCAGGATTTGTAGATCCAAAATTTCCTAATCATGTCTACAGACTTGATAAAGCACTTTATGGCCTAAAGCAAACTCCAAGAGCATGGTATGAAACTCTGGCACAATTTCTTCTGGAAAGTGGATTTACCATAGGCACAATTGATAAAACTCTGTTCTATATCAACCATGGCAAGGACTTACTTTTAGTCCAAATTTATGTTGATGATATCATTTTTGGTTCTACAAATGCCAAACTCTGTGAAAAGTTCTCAAAGTTAATGCAGTCAAGATATCAAATGAGTATGATGGGAGAACTTAGCTAGTTTATGGGACTTCAAGTCAAGCAAACTGAAGAAGGTACTTTCATAAATCAATTCAAGTACACCAGAAATTTACTCAAAAAATTTGGAATGCAAGACAGTTCAACTACATCCACTCCCATGGCCACTGCCACCAAGTTAATAAAGATACTGGAGCATCAGTAGATATTACTAACTATAGAGGTATGATTGGCTCTTTACTCTATTTAACTGCAAGTAGACCAGATATCATGTATGCTACCTATCTTTGTGTAAGATTTCAGGCTGATCCAAGAGAACCTCATCTAATAGTTGTGAAAAGAATTTTCAAGTACCTCAAGGGTACAACTGATTTAGGATTGTGGTATCCTAGGGAATCAGATTTTAAGCCAATAGGTTACTCAGATGCAGATTTTGCAGGATGTAAAATAGAAAGGAAAAACACTAGTTGAAGCTTCCAATTTCTTGGAGGCAAATTGGTTTCTTGGTTTAGCAAGAAACAGAAATCAATTTCCACATCAACTGTAGAAGCAGAATATATTGCTGCAGGAAGCTGTTGTGCACAGATTCTGTGGATGAAGAATCAATTACTGGACTATGGGTTAGAATTTTCTAAAATCCCATTACTGTGATAATCAAAGTTCTATTGCTATGATAGGAAATCCAGTTCAACACTCAATGACAAAGCACATCAGCATTAGGTACCATTTCAAAAGGGAACATGTAATGGAAGGTACAGTGGAATTGCATTTTGTTCTAACAAATCAACAACTAGCAGATATCTTCATAAAACCACTATGTGAAGCTACTTTTACAATACTGGTAAATGAACTTGGAATGGTTTCAAGTTCTTTCACAAAATCTGTTTAGTTTTTGTTCTCATACATCAGACTTTATGATTAGTGTTTACAGATTTTCTTATCTCAATGTAATATGTGCCTAAATTGTAACATATTAAAAATTGCTTATTATCTGATGTGATTCTATAAACTCTGAAAGTGTTTTCAATGTTCTGTGACTATTCAATCGAATGAGGATTATCTTGTTAGATGCTGACTTAGTGTTCTTTAACAAACTATGTATCCCATGTTTGAATTAGTTATTTATATGGAAATCAATAACACAAGCAAATTCTGATTTTGATCTTAGTCAAATTTACTTCATGTATCTTATTACTAAGTCACAAACTAGATTATTGCTTCTTATTTGTCAAATTCTGATGTCTGTAAATCTTAAGGATGAACTACATGCTTGATAAGCCTCACTTATCTGAAGAAAATAAAAGAAAAGAAAAATTGAAATCAGGTACTCCTTTGAGATCTAGAGTAAATATATGAAAGGGAAGATCCAAGTGCATTACTGGTATTAAGTTATATGCATTAGAAAAGCAAATTAATTTTTCTTGGTGACTTTTTACATTCTCTGATTACTGGAGAAATATTCTGTTAACAACATAAATTCTGATGACAGTTGTAACTCATTTACACTGAGAAGCCATGTCAAAAGAATTTCAAAGATGCATAAAATAAGCACAAACAGTTGAGGTGGATTCTTGCGTAAAATTTATTCTATAATAGACTTCACAATTCAAGACAGATTTTAAGCATTTTTCTTAGTTATGCCTTATTTCTAAGATATACTGAAGTTTATCAGACTTTAATATTTATCTGATCATTTGCACATACACACACTATCACTCCATATGAATGATGAAAATTACTGTGGTGATTAAGTTGTTTCTAATAAACAGTTAAGCATTATTTGCATAAATTCTGAGGATAAGTTCTGATTATGTTCTGATGATTAAACTCTGAAGAAACCAGTCAGTATTTGTGTGAAGAATCACAGAAACAGTCATTCACTTTTTGAGTATAGAGGCCATGTTCCGATGACCGTTAAATTCTGATAATAGTCAAGTTCTGATGCAAATCCTGATGCTTACATGGCATTATTTATTTACTTGACTTATTATTGATATTTACTGTAACGGTCATATTTTTAGAAAATAATTAAGTGAGATAAAAACAGTTATAATCATTTGGTCAATGGGTTGTGTGTTTGTTTTGGTAACCGAATGTGAGCAATAATTACTGCACATTTACCGTGCCCACTAATAATGTTTTGACTATTTACATGCTGCCATGTGTCAAATGTCGGTTTTGCTTCAGAAATTAGCCGTTGTAATTAGTGGAGAGAATATATATATGAGAGATAAAAGATTTTACAATCTTTTACCTACTTTCTTACTCTTTTCTAATCTCTCTTATTTTCTCTCACTCTCTATTATTCTCTGAAGCTATTTTCTCACAGGCATTTTATCAAACACTCTACACACACACAACTTTTCACTTAATTTTCACAGAAATGGCACCTAAGGATCTTATCTATGATGGAGCCAAGTTTGTCCCCAACAACTATATGGCTATTCTCAACAAGGACGAGGCTCTTTCAGAACTTCACTTCATTCAAGATTTTCTCGCTCGAAGTGAAATTGGGTATGCTCTGACCCAATTACAGACTCTCTCAGGCAAGTAAATTCTGGAGTTTTGGAGGACTGGAGTCTATGATAATGGTGGTGAAAGTGGGTCCCCAAGCATTATTTTTATAACAGGGGAAGATGAGCACTTGGTAACCTTGTCAACTGTTCGACAAGCATTGCATCTGCCAGAAAACTGTACTTACAATTCACAAGTTGGGGAGTCAGTTCTTCAAAACATGATGGCAAATCTTGGCTATGAGAAGTCTTTATCCAAGCTGGGACAACTGAAGAGGCCCTACATCAGGAGGGAGTGGAGCTTCTTTTCGATTGTATTACCAAAGCCTTTTCCAACAAATGCTCAAATTTTGATGCTATTCCAATTCTGAGTCAGCAAATAGGGTATACGCTTCTTAATCAAACTTATTTTGATTATGCTACTGCTCTTTTGGGTTTTATAGGTGATAGGATGAAAGAATATAGCAACATAGTGTATTTTTCTAGATTCTATCAGCTTATATTTTGTTTATGTTGTTCTGATGCACCTCAAAACTTTAGTTAGTTAATTGAACCCTTTAAACTTCACAAAAGGGCTTTCACAGACTTATTATCTGCTGATAATAAGAAGGATATACTAAGACCCCTCCAAATTTACCAATATGTCAAACAATTTTTAGTAAATTTTGATCCTCACACATACACAACCATATATCCTGATGTTGAACCTACACAGCCTACTACTTCTCAACCTCCACCAACCCAGCCTTCCAATACTCAACCACAGCCTACTATCAGAACCTACTATCAACTAGCACAATCCTCTCAACCACACCCATCAGCACCTACTATCAGAACCTCACCTCTCAAATCCAATACCAAACCAATCTCTGGTACTTCTCAAAAGGTGCCAGTTGTAAAATCTTACACATCCTCTAGGCCCAACACCAAAAGAACTATCTCTGTGCCTAAATCTCCACCAAGGAGAAGAAAAAGGATGATTCTGAGAGATGAATCTGATGAGGAAGAATAAGTCCAGGTTCCTGCATCAGAACTTGTGACAATAGAAGCTGAAGAGGTAACTCTTCAGAAGGAGAATGAAACTGAGGGTTATGGGATTTTGAAAAGGAAAAGATCTTTAAATTCTGATACAGATCATATCACTCCACCATCTAGAAGATCAAGGAAGACTAGAGCAGGTGTGCATATTGCACAAATTCAATTTAAGGATGTTGAACATGCTGAGGAAGGGGATCAGGAATCTCTGATCTCATCAGAACCTACAGTCATTGAAGCTTTGACAGCTCCACCTCCACCTGAAGACACTATTCATGACATGGTGATCACACCTCCTATCTCTCCATTCAAAGAAACTGCCTCAGTTGGAGATTCAGGGTTATGTCCTGAAATTGATATTCACGGGTTGAATATCTAACTGTTTTGTATCTGGAAGCACCACCAGCAAAGGAGTCAACTCCACCTGTTTCTCCAATACTAAATGCTGAAATTCCTACTACACCAATTTCGTATTTGGAACCTGAAGATCAAAATTTGGAAATAGAAGCTCCAGAATCTCCTTCAGTTACACACACTCTGGTGTTATCAGAAGATGATGAGATTTTATCAAACTCTGGAGACAGTGCTCCAGCAAGTGCTCCCGTAAATGCTTCAATTCTTGGCAAGGAGGCCCTGCTTAAATTTAATGAAGATGATGCTTCTATTCCATGGGAGGAAACCTTTAGAGGAGTTGAATGGACAAAGAAGTGGAATGAACCTGACTTCATTCCCAGCTCAACTGTTCTGTCAGAACATGTTTCAAAAGCTGATGAGTTGCTGATAAATTCTAACTTCAAAACACAACTTAAAGTCACTGCTCTCAGTACTAAAAATCTTCAAGGTCTACACTCCAAGACTCATGAAAAGGTTGATAAACTTCAGGAAGCAGCTGATAAGCTAGACCTGATGCTCAAACTAGACAATAATAGGTTTATCAGACCAATTCATGAAAAAGTGGAAGCTATTGAGCAAATTCAAATCAAGCAGCAGGCCCAACTAGATGAGGTATTGCAATCAAGCCTCTCAACAAACACAGCTCAATAAAATCCAATCTTCAGTGACTCCTTCTTTCTCTACTCTTGACAGATGATGCCAAAAGGGGGAGAAGGTAGTTAAGTCCAAATGCTCACCAATCAAGACACTGAAGAAAAAGGATGATCATGGTGATGACCAGGGAAACTCTGATGAGAGTAGAGGTCACAGTCAAGGAGAGAAATTGAGCAGGATTCCTTCTCAACAGACAGGTTCTCATCAGAGATTGGCTGGTTCTACTCAAAAGAGGGATAAGGAAGGAAAGAAGCCTACAAATCAGGATGTTCATTTGTTGATCACAAATTCTAATCTAATGTTGAATCAACTTGCAACATTTGGGTTAAAAGTCAAGCAAGTTAGAGACAAGTCCGAATTAGGTTCTGACAAAGAAAAAATACAAACAGGAGTAGAAGTTACTCTCAGAGATCCTTTAATTTTGATAGACAAACCATATGAAGAAATCAAACAAAAGCACCTTGACAAAGTGATGTCTGCCCAAATTGTCATGGATACTCATGATAAATCAGAAGTTAAAGAAAAATTGATTATGTTTCTCAATGATGGTAGAACTTACAGACTAGCAGATTCTGATGTGCTAAAGAAGTCTGTCAAAGAGCTTTAACATATTCACTACCTTCTGGAAGTAAAATCTGATATTACAAGAAGCTGGTCAGATTACATTTTGAAGGCTATAAGAGATCTTCTCAGAATCTCTGGTGCAAAAGCTTCTGAATACATTCCAAAAATCACTGAGGATGATGGAAGAGAAAATCCTATGAGGAAGAATTCTGCTAAGGTAGAAGTAATTCTGAAAGGAAGATGTTTATGCTACAATGAAGACTCTTCACATCCTAGAGTTATCAGACTTGGAGATGGGCTTGAAAGAACATCAATTCTTGCACTCAGAGCAGCCATTTATCATATTGGTGATAATGAAGATAAAGAACTTATGCAAGTCAAAGCACGGTTAGTTGAAGTTCTGAGAAATACTGAGGACAAGCTAGTAACAGACTTTACAAGGAATCACTATGGTTTCAGATTAATCCAGTGATATTGGTAAAGCTACATGTACTGTAAGTTGTATTTAGCTGTTTAAAATAATATCTCATTGCATTTGTACTTAAATGTTTTTGAAATCATCAAATCTATTAACTTATATATTTTTCTTAATTTATAAGTTGGGGGAGATTGTTATATATATTTGTGATGTCATGTCTAATCTGATTTGTTTAGTTTCAGAACTTATTATCAGAATATCAGAACTTAACTGGAAATCAGAACTTACTAAAGACAGGAAGTTATCAGAACTTAAGGCGTCAGAACTTATATCGGGACTTAAGTGCGGATACACTTCAGGGATGAAAAGCGGCTGATTTACAGGAGAGAATCTGGATTAAACAAGTAAAGATATGCATGAAGAATTGGACAGCTATAGGACTGCAGTAGATAATCTCTGATTGATATATTCTAGGAAACATAATCATTATCATATCAATTGGTAGTTATCTTGTAACTGTGTATTATATAAACACAGATTAGGGTTTACACTATAAGTGTTATCATTCACGAGAATATTATTCATTATAATCCAAGCAGCTCTTAGTGATATCATACATCACTGAGAGAGTAGATTAACCTACTGTAACAGAATTTGATATATTAAATAAACTTGTTTTCTGTTACATACTTATGTTCATAATCAAATTGATTATAGATACTATATTCAACCCCCTTCTATAGTATCATTGAGGCCTAACATACTCCTCAGTTCTTCAATCTTCTTTAGAACTAGTCTTCTAGCTGTCACATTGAATCCAAAGTTTTCTTGAAAGATGAATAGACTTTTATCAGTATAGATTGGCTCTCTTGAAGAATCCTGTGAAGTGGCCATGTTATCTCTCTTTCTCCCTTGTACGTGAATACTAGCCTTTCAGGTAGATTTCTGTAAGCATCAATTGCTCTAACTTCTTCCAGTTCATCTAGATAGAGGTTTAGATCAGAGATTCTTTGATGTCACAGATGTACATGATATCTCCCTTGTTGACCTTGGTTTGAGCTTTAGTTAAGGACTTGGATCTGAGAGTTGAGGGCTTCACTTTCTTGACTGCTCTGGTCATTATTTTCTTTGGCTTCATAAAATGAGGTAGATTGAGTTCAGGAATTGGTAGACTATCCCAGTCTATTGGCTCATCCTTTGGAATGATAGGTTCACCATGGAAATTCTTGGATGGATCTATCTTGAATTCTTCATGTGCCACAGAGGGCATGTATGTTTGAGTTGTTGTAGACGTAGACTTTTTGGGAAACTGATCTTCCAATTCCTCTTCATCAAAGTTCACTTTTC
The DNA here is from genome assembly GCF_009905375.1 of Apium graveolens. Lineage (NCBI taxonomy): Eukaryota > Viridiplantae > Streptophyta > Magnoliopsida > Apiales > Apiaceae > Apium > Apium graveolens. The sequence continues at coordinate 177,199,747 of NC_133656.1, read as the reverse complement.
TCTTGGAATAAAGTTTATATCTAAACCTTCTTTTCTGCTGTGATTCTTCTTGTATTTTCAGATCCTTAGATCCAGTGGTTTCAGATGGTTGTTCAGGAATTTATTGTGTGGGTTTCACAGCTTACAACTTGGCCAAGATAGCAGCTTGCTCCTTCTTTTGTTTGAGCTTTTTAGCATCTAGAGCAGCTTATTTCTTTTCTTGCTTCAATCTTTCCTTTTCTTCCCTTTTTGCTTCAGCAAATTGAGGGTGTCCAGCCACCACACAAATTTCCTTACCATTTCTGAAAACCTTGGCAATTCTCCTTTTTAGAGCTGAATCTACAGGATCTTTGTAGAATGATATAGACCTGGCTAACAGCTTCTTCTCATTAGGCTTTGGTGTCTCATACACTGTGTCAAAAGGATTCTTGTGTGAAGACTTTGGGTAGTTTACCTTTGGCTTCATGATTAGATCTGCCTTTGGGGATTTAATGCAGGATGTCTGGCCTCTCTCCAGATAGTTCATGCTCATATCATTCATAAAAATTTGCCTGACTTGAGAGTGATGAATGACTGATTTTTATGGCTTCTGTGCTAGACCAAATTTTTTTTGAATATCCTCATCAATTTTCTCCCAGTTGATTGGACTAAACTGCTTCTTCTTAGCTGCTCTCAAAGTGGTTGCTGCTTCATTTATCAGATCAATGCTATCTTTAGCTGGTAGCTTTGGGAAAGCAATTGTTGGCACAATTGCTTTACTCACTTGAATGTTAAGAACTTTGTTAGATATATTTGATAATGTCATGACTAATATGATTTATGTTTAGTTTTCAGATCTTACTTAAACAGGACAAATCAGTACTTAACTGAAATCAGCACTTATACTGAAGTTAGAACTTAAGTTATCAGTACTTAAGGTTGAGGAGATATTTATCAGAAGATAATAGCAGGACTTAAAGGAAATATTCAGATAAGGAAGGCAGCTGATTAAAGGAAAAGAAGATCAAGATAAATGTAAGAAGAGATATGCATGAAGAAGGAATTCTATGAAGAATAGAATACTTGGAAGAAAAGATATCTGATTGATATATTTTAGGAAGCAGAATTATATTCCATATCAATTAGCAATTATCTTGTAACTGTGTAGTATATAAAAACAGACATAGGGTTTACACTATAAGTGTTATCATTATCGAGAAGATTATTCATTGTAACCCTAGCAGCTCTCGTGATATTTGTTCATCACTGAGAGAGGACAGTTCCATACTGTAACAGAGTTTATTATTTTGAATAAAGTTTGTTTTCTGTTACTTGAGTTATTAGAGTTCGATTTGATTGTGTTATACACTATATTCACCCCCCTCTACAGTGCGTATGACCTAACAAGTGGTATCAGAGCCTATCTGTTAATACACAAACAGTTTAAGATCCAAAAACAATCATGTCTGAAGTAGAAACTAACTAAGCCCACCAAAACTGAAGAACCTCCAAAGACACAAATCCATAGCCGATATGAGGCTATTAGAGTTCCCATATTGAGACCATCTGAATATCCCATATGGAAGGTGAGGATGACTATATTTCTGGAAGCTACAGATCCAGAATATCTTGATAGAATCAAGGAAGGGCCTCACAAACCAACCAAGCTCGCTATTGCAGTTGCAGGTGAAGCAGCAAAGTCAGTACCAAAGGAGAAGAGTGACTACACTGCTGAAGATATCACATCAATTGCTAAGGATGCTAAGGTACGACACTTACTGCATAGTGCCATTGATAATGTAATATCAAACAGGGTAATAAACTGCAAGACCGCAATGGAGATATGGGATGCCTTGGAAACAAGATATCAGGGAACTGATACGATTAAGAAGAACAGGAAGACAATACTCACTCAAGAGTATGAACACTTTGACTCAAAGGCTAATGAGTCATTGACTGATTTATATGATAGATTTGTCAAACTCTTGAATGATTTGTCATTGGTTGATAAGGAGTATGATCTTGAAGATTCAAACCTTAAATTCCTGTTGGCTCTTCCTGAAAGCTGGGATTTGAAGGCAACAACAATAAGAGACAACTATAATCTTGATGAAACAACTCTTGATGAAATTTATGGGATGCTCAAGACTCATGAACTTGAGATGGAACAAAGAAGCAAGAGGAAATGAGGAAAGTCAAGGACAGTTGCTCTTAAGGCTGAAGAAGAATTCCCCAAGGAAGCCACCTCAAGGAAAGGCAAAGGTAAAGCACTCTTCACAAAGTCTGATACTGAGTCATCAAGTTCTGATAGTGATGATGACTCAGAATCTGAAAGCTTTCCTGAGACGGATGCTGATGAAGAGATGATGAAGCTGTGTGCCCTTATGGTGAAAGGAATCACAAAGATTGCATACAGGAAGTTCAGGAAGGGAAAGAAGTTTTCCAGGAAAGGTGCAAGTTCTGATAACAAGAATTTCAGAAAATCTGAGGGCAAAGGAGGAAAGTCTAACAGAGGAGATTATACAAAAGTCAAATGCTACAACTGTGGTGAGAAAGGCCACATATCTCCTGATTGCAAGAAAGTGAAGAGTGACAAAGGCAAGGCTCTTGTCACAAAGAACAAAAGCTGGACAGACACCTCAGATTCTGAAAGTGAGGAGAATTATGCCTTGATGACAAATGCTGATATGGCAAGTGCTGAAAGCAGTTCTGAAGCTGCGGAGTTAAAGGTACCTCAAACTACTTATGCCATTCATACTGATGATATTAATGAGTTGAGAAGATATCTTAAAACCATGTTCATTAGCTATATAGATCAAACTTTAACATGTGAAAGATTAACTTCTGAAAATCTTGCTTGTAAAAAGAGGAATGATTATTTAGAAAAAGAGTTAGTCATGTTCCATCAAACTCAGAAAGATAGAGATGATGCTTTCTATGTTAGGGATGAATTACTTAAAATGAATGAATCTCTAAAAATTGAGTTAGAAAAGGAAAGAGAGATTATCAGGACTTGGACTAACTCTGGCAGAACAACTCAGAATTTGTTATGTAGTGAAAATTGGAAAGAGGGCTTAGGTTATGGAGATGATAAGAATGATAAAGGAACTGTAGATATTAAGCCTATAGTTGTTAAACAAAAGCCAAAGTTAAAACCTGTTAAGTTTGTAGCTATAAAGTCTGATACTGAGAAATCAGAAGTTAAAAAGGAATTAACTTCTGATAAACTAAAACAGGAAAAGACAACTGAAGTAAACGTAGGCTTAATGACAAAGAAGCAGCTTAAGCATAAGCTGAAAGATGTTAAGAATGCAAACAAGGTAAAATCATCTAGGAAAAATAGGAATGGAGAGGAAGGTGTGAATAAAAGCAATGATTATAAGCCTGTTCCTGATGCTCCTAGAAAAATATGTCATAACTGTGGAAGTTCTAACCATCTGGCTTCTTTTTGCAGGAAGAATAAGAACATAAACTCCTTACCTTCAAAGTCAGGAGTTAAGAGTCAGTCTGTTAGATATAAGCCACAAAATCCTTGTTTTCATTGTGGTAGTTTATGGCATTCCATTTATACTTGTAAGGAATATCATAGTCTGTACTATGATTATTATCAAATAAAACCTTCTTTAAAGAAAGTTAGCGTTGTTCCTTCTAGTGTAAGTTCTGATTCAAAGTCTGATAGTGTAAATTCTGATAAGAAAAATGTTAACATAAACTCTGATGCTAAATTCGCTGCAAATGTTAACAAACTTAATAAGGCCAAAGGATCCAAGCAAGTCTGGGTCCTTAAAACTAATCATTAGTGGTCTTTGCGATTGCAGGGCAACAGGAAAAATATCCTAGTTCTGGACAGTGGATGTTCAGGACATATGACTGGAAATAAAGCCTGCTATCAGACTTTGTGGAGAAGGCTGGCCCAAGTGTTTCTTATGGAGATGGCAACATTGGAAAAATGTTGGGATATGGCAATATCAATCTTGGGAATGTCATCATTAAAGAAGTAGCTCTGGTCTCAGGACTTAAACACAATCTTCTGAGTGTTAGTCAAATCTGTGACAGAGGTTATCATGTGGATTTCTTTGAAGAACACTGTGAAGTTATTAGTAAATCTACAGGCAAAGCTGTTCTAAAAGGATACAGGCATGGTAACATCTATGAAGCCAAGCTTTCAACAAGTACTGATGGTTCTGCAATCTGTCTGATGAGTAGAGCATCAATTGAAGAAAGCTGGAATTGGAACAAGAAACTCTCTCATTTAAATTTCAACAATATAAATGAATTAGTCAAGAAAGATCTTGTGAGAGGACTGCCAAAGTCAGTATTTGCTCCTGATGGCCTTTGTGATTCTTGTCAGAAGGCTAAACAAAGGAAATCCTCATTCAAGAGCAAGACTGAATCATCAATTCTTGAGTCTTATCACCTACTACATGTTGATCTATTTGGTCCAATAAATGTCATGTCTATTGCAAAGAAAAAATATGTTATGGTCATAGTGGATGAGTTCACCAGATACACATGGGTGTGTTTCTTGCACACAAAAAGTGAAACTGCATCTCTCTTGATTGATCATGTCAAGCAACTGGATAAATTGGTCAAAGATTCAGTGAAGATAATAAGAAATGATAATGGTACTGAGTTCAAGAATTTGATAATGGAAGAGTTCTGCAAAGACCATGAAATCAAGCAGGAATTCTCTGCTCCTGGAACTCCACAGCAAAATGGAGTTGTTGAAAGAAAGAATAGAACTCTCATTGAAGCTGCACGTACAATGCTTGATGAAGCAAAGCTTCCAACCTATTTCTGGGCTGAAGCTATGTAGACTGCTTGTTTTACTCAGAATGCAACACTCATTAACAAGCAAGGAAAGACACCATATGAGATGGTGAAGAAAAAGAAGCCAAATCTGAAGTATTTTCATTTATTTGGATGCAAATGTTTTGTTCTTAAGACTCACCCTGAACAGCTATCCAAATTTGATCTAAAAGCTGATGAAGGAATCTTTGTTGGATATCCACTTTCCACAAAAACCTTCAGAGTCTATAACTTGAGAACAAGAGTGGTCATGGAATCTATCAATGTCTCTTTTAATGATAAGAAGATTACCGGACTTGAAGATTTCAATGATCATAATCAGCTGAGATTTGAAAATGAAGACTTAAATTTTGATACTAAAAATCCTGACAGTCTAAATCCTGATACTGCAAACTCTGATGGATTAAACTCTGATGTTATTGAAACTGTGGTGACTACGCCAAAGGAAGATGCACCTATACAGGGGGAGCATACTCGAGATACAACCACATCTCATGAAGCATCTAGAACATACATCTGGCTCTTCAAGTTCTGATTCGTCAAGTTCTGATAAGCCGAGTTCTGATATTTCTGAAAACTTAAATTCTGAAGAATCCAACTCAGAGAGCATAGTTTCAGGGGGAGCATCAGAAAATGTTGATGAAGATAGCATGGATCATGGGGGAGCATCCAGTTCTAGAGAAAACCTTCCATCTGCAAGGAAGTGGACTAAATCACATACACCTGACTTAATAATTGGAAATCCTGATGTAGGTGTCAGAACTAGAACAGCTACTTCAAGTGAATGTCTTTACAATTCTTTTCTTTCTCAGACTAAACCAAAGAAAGTGGAAGAAGCTCTTCAAGATGCTGATTGGGTGCAAGCAATGCAGGAAGAGTTAAATGAATTTGAAAGAAACAAAGTCTGGACCCTAGTGCCAAGACCAAAGAACAGATTTGTTGTTGGTACAAAGTGGGTATTCAGAAACAAAACTGATAATGATGGCATAATTACATGGAATAAGGCAAGGTTGGTTGCAAAAGGATATTCTCAACAGGAGAATATTGATTATGATGAAACATTTGCACCAGTTGCTAGATTGGAAGCCATAAGGATATTTTTGGCTTATGCTGCTCACAAAAAGTTTACTGTCTTTCAAATGGATGTGAAAAGTGCTTTTCTCAATGGAGAATTGGAGGAGGAAGTATATGTTGAACAACCTCCAGGCTTTGTAGATCCCAAATATCCTAATCATGTCTACGGGCTTGATAAAGCACTTTATGGCCTTCAGCAAGCTCCAAGAGCATGGTATGAGACTTTAGCTCAGTTTCTTCTAGAAAGTGGATTTAACAGAGGAACTATAGATAAAACACTGTTCTACCTCAACCATGGAAAGGACTTACTTCTGGTTCAGATATATGTTGATGATATCATCTTTGGTTCTACAAATGACGGACTTTGCAAGAAGTTTTCCAAACTGATGCAGTCAAGATATCAAATGAGTATGATGGGGGAACTTAGCTATTTTCTGGGCTTTCAAGTCAAGCAGAATGAAGAAGGCACTTTTATTTGTCAAACCAAGTACACCAGAAATTTGCTGAAGAAATTTGGAATGCAAGATTGTTCAAGTGCATCCACTCCCATGGCCACTGCAACAAAATTGGATAAGGATACTGGTAAATCAGTAGATATTACTGATTATAAAGGTATGATTGGCTCGTTACTCTATCTAACTGCTAGTAGACCTGATATCATGTATGCTACCTGTCTTTGTGCAAGATTTCAAGCAGATCCAAGAGAACCTCACTTAACAGCTGTGAAAAAAAATTCAAGTATCTTAAAGGAACAGCTGATCTGGGATTGTGGTATCCCAGAGAATCAGATTTTAAACTAATAGGTTACTCAGATGCAGATTTTGCAGGTTGGAAAATTGACAGGAAAAGCACAAGTGAAAGCTGCCAATTTCTTGGAGACAGATTGGTTTCTTGGTTTAGCAAGAAACAAAAGTCAATTTCCACATCAACTGTAGAAGCAGAATAGATTGCTGCAGGAAGCTGTTGTGCACAGATTCTTTAGATGAAGAATCAGTTACTGGATTATGGGTTAACATATTTTAAAATCCCTATTTACTGTGATAATCAAAGTGCTATTGCTATGACAGGTAATCCAGTTCAACACTCAATGACAAAGCACTCAGCATTGGGTACCACTTCATAAGGGAACATATGGATGAAGGTACAGTGGAATTGCATTTTGTTCCAACAAATCAACAACTAGCAGATATCTTCACAAAACCACTGTGTGAAGCTACTTTTACAAGATTGGTAAATGAACTTGGAATGGTTTCAGGTTCTTTCTCTAAATCTGCTTAACTCTTGTTCTGATGCATCAGACTTTATGATCAGTGTTTACAGAAATTACTCTCATTGTGTATTTTGTGCTTAATTGAAAATTGCTTAAGTACTGATTGTTGTCTGATGTGAATTTCTAAACTCTGATAGTGATATGACTGTGTATGTGACTATTCAATCCTATGAGGATAACTGTGCTAGATGCTGACCTAGTATTCTTTAATATACTAGAGATCCCATATTAGAAGTAAATATTTATGTGGAAATCTATTGACACAAGCAAATTCTGATATTGAGCTTAGTTAAGTTTACTTTGTCTATCTTATTACTAAGTCAAAAACTAGAATAATGCTTCTCATCTATTAAGTTCTGATGTTAGTAAATCTGTTGAATGTACTAAGTGCTGATAAACCTCACTTATCAAAAAAAAAGGAACAAGGAATAAAAATCAGGTACTCCTTTGAGATCTAGAGTAAAAATGTGGAAGGGACGACCCAAGTGCATTGCTGGTATTAAGTAATATGCATCAGAAAAGCAAATAATTATTTTTCTTGGCGACTTTTCACACTCTATGATTACTGGAGAAATACTCTGATAAAAGCATAAATTCTGATAAGCAGTCGTGGCTCACTTACACTGAGAAGCCATTGTAAAATGGAATTTCAAAAGATGAATAAAATAAGCACAAAATAGTTGAGGTGGACTCGTGCATGAACTCATTCAAAAGTAAACTTCAGAATAATGACAGATTTTTAGTAAAGTTCTTAGTTATGCCTTATTTCTAAGATGTACTGAAGTGAATCAGACTTTACTCTTTGTCTGATATTTTGCTTAATGCACACACTTACACTCCATATGAATGATGAAAATTATTATGGCATTCAATGTTGTTTTAGATGAACAGTTTATGTGTCAGATTGCATAAATTCTGAGGACAGATTCTGATGGATGTTCTGATGATAAAGTTCTGAAGAACCGAAATCAGAATTTGTGTGAAGAATTACAGAAATAGCCATTCACTTTTCGAGTTAAGAAATCATGTTCTGATGACTGTTAAGTTCTGATATAAGTCTAAGTGCTGATATTAAATTCTGATTCTCTACTTGACTTATTTGTGGTTAAAATCTAAAATAGTCTTATTTTAAATCAAAATATGTATGGGTGAGATATTAACAGTCAATACAATTAGGGTTAGTGGAACACGTAAATGCACAGTAATATTTACTTGTTTCTTGTGCGCATTAAACCCTGTTTTACTCTTCCAATGACTGTTTTTTTTTCTTCTTCCCAGTCTAGGGAGATGAGGTAGAATTATTTCTACCTGTCAGCATTAAATTTCCTTGCGTCTCCTGGCATTCTATTGCCTATATAAACCAACACCTCAAATCAGCCTACACATCATTTCTTTTCTTACACACTCACTCTCTTTTCCTTCATATCAACAAAATCATGGTTAACTACAACATGTTCTTGAACTATGAGACCTTCAACATGGAGTTGAGCTGTACGGACTGGCAGCAGGAATGGCATGTTACTGCCATTCCTGATGAGATTTGGGACTCGGTTCCCCAGGAGGTTCTCACACACCTCCTGTTCTTTTACATGGACTACCATCGCCATCTTGAGCGATTGGAAGAAGAAAGGCTGGAAGCTCTCCGCCAACAAGAGCGAATCATTCGACTCACTATTCTTTTTGTAGAGAGTCGGAAGAAGAAATAATTTGTTTTCTTCTTCCTGTTTTTCTTCATCGTCAGCTTTGTCTAGCTTCTTAGCAAAGGACAAAAGCTGTTGATGTTGGAGTTTGTAGCTTAGGATGGTCTTGTAATGTTCTGATGTCAATTTCAATTTCATGAATGTATTCTCTTAATATATTAATGGAATTTTTATATTTTTTCAAGATGTTGTCTCTGAGTTGTTTGAAATTCTTATACATTTTTTTAATCCTGATTTATCCATATTCTGATGACCATTTTATTACTGATATAAATTAAGTTCTGATTCTGAAATGTCAGTACTTATTTACTTGATTTATTTTTTGGTCATTCTCATACTTTATATTTTTCCTGAAAATGGGTTTTGCAGTAAAAATGATTAAATAAGTGGGAACATTGTAAATTTTGAATTGAAACTGACTTACCTCAATTAATGGGATTACTTGGTAAGTGGAACGGTTTTTCCTTGAAAAACTGCATGTGATAAGTAATGATTACTGTTTTCCCGTGCCCATTAACTATTCATTATTGCTGCATGTCTGACAGGTGTCCAACAGTTATTTTTTTTAACCAGGTATAAGTAAGAGAGAGAGAAGATTATACAATCTTTTATTTACTTTTACACTTTATCTCTCTTTCTTTACTTTTACTCTCTCTCATCTCCAGACGTTGGTTTTCATACAGACATTTTGTCAAACACCTTACAGGCAAACTTATTTCACAATTTTTCTCATGGCACCTAAGGATTTGATCATAGATGGAGCCAAGTTCGTTCCCAAAAACTATGCTGCAATCTTAAATCATGATGAAGCTCCATCTGAGTTGCACTTTGTGCAAGATCTTCTTGCACACAGTGAAATTGGGTATGCATTGACCCAGCCACCAGTCTTTTCAAGCCAACAAGTTCTGACGTTTTGGCGGACTGGGCAATTTGATAATGGTGGTCCTACTTGTACTCTCAGCATTGTTTTTGAAGTGGATGATTTTGAACATGTGGTAACTCCTGGAACAGTTCGCAAGGCTCTACGTTTACCAGAAGGCTGCATTTTCTCAACACCGGAGGAACCAGTTCTACAGCAGCTCATGGCCAATTTGGGGTATGAGAATAGTTTGGCTAAGCTTGGACAGTTGAAATGAGCACATATCAGAAAGGAATGGAGCTTTTTCTTCGACTGCATCACTAAAGCCTTCGGGAATAAGTGTTCCAACTTTGATGCCATTCCAATAATGAGTAAGCACATCGGGTATGCTATTATTAACCAAACTCATTTTGATTTTGCAAGTGTTGTGCTAGGTTTTATAAGGGATAGGATGACAGAGGATAGGAATGTTGTCTACTTTGCTAGATTCTGTCAGCTTATATATAATTTCTGTTGTGCTAATGAACCCCAACCTACCACTGACTTATTTCCACCCTTTAAACTTGCAAAACGGGCTTTTAATGACTTGATAAATGACGACCTTAAGAAAACGGTGGTTAGACCTTTACAGATTCCTCAGTCTGTAAAACAGATCCTGGTAAATGCTAATCCTCAAACCTATAGATTTGTTTATCCTGATGTTTAACCTACCACCACATCCCAAACACCACAACAACCATCCGAAAATACCACTCATACATCTATACCTCAATCCTCTCTCAGAACACATCTCAAACCTTCACAGATAGCTCAACCTTCATCCTCAGCACCTTCTGTGAAGCCTTCATCTTCCAAGCCCAAGAGGACAAGGACTGTCCCTCAGACACCACAGAAGAGAAGGAGGATTGTTCTGAGAGATGAGTCTGATAGTGAGGAACAGGTTTCTGCATCAGAACCTGTTATGAAAGAAGTTGAGAAGGTCCCTTCTCAGAAGGATTCTGGAATTGGGGGATCTAAGCTTCTCAAAAGGCTTAGAAGAATGACTTTTGTTGAACCTCCCATGGAATCCCCACCTTCAAAGAGATATAAGAAACAGAGAGCTAAAAGGCCAGCTTCAGATGATGAGGAAGCAGCAGCTAAGGAAGGAGATCAGGAATCTCTGATCTCAAAAGAACCAGAATTTGCTGAAGCTACTGCATCTCCTTCTCCATTGTCCCCAACTCAGGAAGCTGCTACTGATAAGGCAAACACACCATATGTGTCTCCTGTACATGAAACTGTATCTCCTGTAGACCCAAGCACAAGTGCTGAAATTGATATTCACAACCTGGTTGTACCTGAGGTTCTCTACTTAGAAGCTCCAACAGCAATTAATCCATCACCAACACCTTTTACTGATGCTACTCAAACTCCAGAATTGTCTACAACACCTTCTCTGCATCTAGATGTTGATGATTAAAATATAGGTGAGCATCAGGATATGGCTGTTGATCATAACTTGGAAACAGATCAACACTTAGAGGATGATGCTGAAGCCTCAATTGCTTCTCATACTGTTGTTTTATCAAAAGATGCTGATTCTATCAGTTCTGATGCTTCAAATGCTGATACTACTGGTGATGCTGCTATAAATGAAGATGCTACTGCATCTGGTCCATCAGGACATGCACATCAACAAACTATTCACAAAAGTGAACTAGTCAAGAAGTTTGTTCGAGGAGAAGCACCAGTACCTTGGAGTGAAACTCCTAGAGGACAGGAGTGGACTAAGGAATGGAACTCAGTTACCTTTGTTCCATCTGAAAAGATTCTTGCTGAGCATTTGGCAAAAGCTGATGAGATGTTAATTAATGATGATTTCAAGACACAGCTTCGAGTCACTGCATTGAGTACTAGACATCTGCAAGGTCTCCATTCAACAACTCATGCAGAGTTACATAAAATTCAGAAAGAATTGCTCAAGCAAGAAACGGTTAAGAAAATTAAAAAGAAAACTTTCTTCCAACCTACCTTTGACAGAGTTGCTTACATTGAGAAGACCCAAGAGAAGCAACAGTCTCAAATTGATGATTTTTTGAAAAATCAAGCTTCTCAGTAATCTCAACTCGATGAAATCCAAGCCTCAGTGGAATTGCTTGTCTCTCTTCTCTTATCTGCTAATGCCAAAAAGGGGGAGACAGTAATTAAGTCCAAATGCAAAACTGATCAGACACTAAAGGGGAAGGATGATGAAAAAGATGACCAGGGAAACTCTGGAATGGGTGGAGGTCATGGTCAAGGTAGAAGTTTCTCATCAAGAAGAGCTAAAACTACAAGTCACAGGATAAGTTCTGATGCTGGAAAAAGAATTACTTCTGCTACTGGTAAAAGGATAAGTTCTGATGAACTTTTGGATCTTGATGTAGAAATATCAAGACAGCTATTTCTGAAAGAAAATCCAGGAATGGACTTTGAGAGTCTGATGGAAGAAGAAGCTAGACTTAAGTTAGAAAAAGTCAAATCTAAATCTGAAGCTTCTGTTGGTAAAAAGAAACTTCCAAAGGTCAAAGGCATTGTGATAAAAGAAAGAACAAATCCTGAAGCAACCAAGGCTAAATCACAATTGCAGAAAGATCCAAGGTCCAAGGGCAAAGAGAAAGTTGGTGAACCTATCAAAGTTTATGTGCCTCATGTGGATGAAGAAATTAATGTTGAAGATGCTGATCTTGCTCTGACTTCAAGAAAAATTTCTAAGACAACCTCTGACATGGCTCAAGTTATTCAGAGTAAAGATATAGTTAGTTCTGATATCTCAAAGAAGCAAGTAACCTCTGACATAGCTCAAGTTAACTTGATATCAGAAGATAAATCAAAGGAAACCTCTGACATTGCTCATGTTAAACCTTCAAAGTTACTCCTACCAGGATTCACCAAAGCCAAACAGACTCAACCTTTGAAGACTGCTGTAAGTGGTTTTGAAGCAAGAGTGGTTACTGGAAAGGAAGCAAGAGATAAATCTGGATTGGGTAGTGTTGATGAAAGAAGACTACAGAACACAACCAATGATCCAACTTCCTTAAGTGAACCAGGTATTGGAGCAACTCCTGAAAGATTGAATCAACTAGAATCTGTACAGATGGTTTACCATACCTACTTGAGAGAACACATCTTGTTGTACTTCATGACAGATGGTAGGGTTTATCATATAAGGGAAAATGCCATTCCACTGAAGTATTTTGAAGAATTGGAACATGTATTATTCTTACTTCAAGTGAATGACAAAATAACAGAAAGTGCTGCAAACTATTTAAAGAGTCAAATTCAGAAACAGAAAAGGCTTTATTCTGTTAAGTCTGACAGCATATATCTTCCAAAGTACAGAGATTACAAGGGTGATATTGTTGAGATGAAGCCTAACTCTGCTAAGATTATAACTGCCTTTCTGGGTTACAAGGCTGTGGAATTCAATCTTGAGTCTGACAAGGCATATTTGATCAGACTGGATCAGGACATAAGGAAAGCTAAAATTAATGATCTCAGGGCTGTAATCTTTCAAACTGGTGAAGATTCTGCAGAACTTAAAGATGCTAAAAGGAGGATGATTGATGAACTCAGATATGCTGAGAGATGTTTGTTAAAGAATTATCTCATAACAACTCCTGACATCAGAGAGATCAGAAAGTGAAGCCAAGTCAAGATCTACAACTGCTCAAATTCTGATATGTATACAGACTGAAGTTGTTATCAGAAGTTAAAGTTGGTAAAGCTTCAAGGACTGTAAGTTGTAGTTATCTAGTGAAATTCTCATGCATTTGTACTTAATGTTTTTGACATCATCAAATATCTGTTAAACTTGTATATTATGCTAATTTACAAGTTGGGGATATTGTTAGATAAATTTGATAATGTCATGACTAATATGATTTATGTTTAGTTTTCAGATCTTACTTAAACAGGACAAATCAGTACATAACTGAAATCAGCACTTATACTGAAGTCAGAACTTAAGTTATCAGTACTTAAGGTTCAGGAGATATTTATCAGAAGATAATATCAGGACTTAAAGGAAATATTCAGATAAGGAAGGCAACTGATTAAAGGAAAAGAAGATCAAGATAAACGTAAGAAGAGATATGCATGAAGAAGGAATTCTATGAAGAATAGAATACTTGGAAGAAAAGATATTTTATTGATATATTTTAGGAAGAAGAATTATATTCCATATCAATTAGCAATTATCTTGTAACTGTGTAGTATATAAACACAGACATAGGGTTTACACTATAAGTGTTATCATTATCGAGAAGATTATTCATTGTAACCCTAGCAGCTCTCGTGATATTTGTTCATCACTGAGAGAGGACAGTTCCATACTGTAACAGAGTTTATTATTTTGAATAAAGTTTGTTTTCTGTTACTTGAGTTATTAGAGTTCGATTTGATTGTGCTATACACTGTATTCACCCCCTCTACAGTGTGTATGACCTAACAAACTTTTTGCTCCCCCTCACTCCTAGAACTGTCTTTCTCCCCTTTTTGTTATCAGCAAGTTTAGTAGAGGAGGAGGTATGTGCAGCCACCAGTTTTTAAAGCAAGTCTATTTGTTGAGCTTGGTGTAGATGGATTGCTGTAAGAGAAGCTTCCATAGCAACCATTCTTTTGTCCAAGGAATCCACCTTGGTTGCAAGATCAGAGTTTTTCCTGAGCTGTCTTTTGATGTCAAGCATTGTGGCTTTTTGGAGTTTAGCTTCCAACTTGTCAGAGATGTCTTTCTTAAGTTGATCGAATTCATTTTTGATGAGGGAGACATTTTGACTTTGTTGGTAGCCAGAGATTTTCTGTAGTTGGAGAGAAGCAAGATGTGCTTGCAGAAGCTTCTTGGTGCTAGCATTTGTGGTTGACTGAAGTGCAGACTGTGTTTGACTGATAAGTTGGATGAGTGTTGTAACACCCCAAATCCGGGGTCAAGATTTGGTGTTACTAAACCATTATTACATAAAGTAAAGAAATAAATAAATAACCACTTGAGTCCGGATCTTTTACAGGTCATGGTATGAAACAAGAATCTAACCTTCTACCACTCACTTCAACTATAATACAAGTATATATACCTTTGAACTAATGCTCTTGTCACATTCTTCTAACACCTTCAACCTCTCGCAACGGAAATTTCTATAACTTCTGCTGTCTATCAAAGCTATTCACTTTAGTCCTTATCTGTTTCTGGCAGAAATAAGAATTGACAAAGCAAGAGTGAGCCAAAAATGCTCAGCAAGTATATAATTTGAGTCTTTAAACATTAATTTCTCTGAAATATTTTGAAGAGCGAAACACGAAATCATTTAAAGGATATACTTTATCAACTTAAAATCAATTTGATTTGCATTGCTATAAATCACATAGGACATAATGACATTTTTGTCAGAGCTTTTAGAGATCGCGTGTTTTCAAAATAGCTTCTGATATCATTTCATAATTGAGCAATGGATGCAATAACTATTCATAAAACGACGTTCAAGAAATTCATAACTATTCAGTATCCATCATTATCGACTAAGTTTCCATAGACTTAGCCTGCTAAACCAGCCTGATAAGGACGGGTTGAATAATTAAGAAGATCTCAATTCATTCGAGATCCTAACTATCACTGAGCAACTAATGCTGCAGCAACAATCTGAACCTCGAATATATTTAGAAACATTGTAATTTCCCAAAACTGAGTGCTAAGAAAGAATAACTTTAACCCATAATCACATTTTATTTCAAGAGGGAATGCCGTTAATGGCGATCAACAACAAATTGGACTGAACACTAGAAACCAACATATGCACTATAACCTGCTGATCAGTCAGGAGATAGTGCGGATCTATACCCAACTGCATAGACCCAACCAACATATGGGGCACCCAGGCAACTATGGCCTAAAGGGTCCGGTCCATCTCCGGCCCATAGGATCCAGCTCATCACTGGTCCTCATAATAATCATCCAGCCCGTAGAGTATTTTGATATCAAATCATTCTGATTTCAAAACATCCCAAATTAGGGTTCGCAAATAACCCGAACGAATGGGTATTTGCTCAAGAGAGCAATCAAATTATATGAACAAGAATTTAAAAGAACTGGCATAATAAGAGTAATTGCAGCGAAATATAAAACAGTTAACTATTCTGAACTTAGAATAGGAGAGAATAAATATTTGCAGTATTTAAGGAGAAAGGTTAGGAATACTTGCAGTATTTAAAAGAAAGTTCGGGAATACTTGCATAAATAGAATTATTTATTTCAGCGATATGTTTATCGATTCTAAACTGAGAATAGGGAAAGCAATACTTGCATGATAAAATTTAAAATAAATATCACTTGAACAATAAGTGATGATAGAGATACTTGCCTCAATAAGCTTTAACCGCTATTGACTTTAGTTCAACTTTGATCGTTCGGCTTTATCGTCTACCTACTATCCTATTCTCGATACGATCTCAACATTCAGACCCTTCGGTTGGAACTTCGTTGATCTCAATGTCTAATCTTTAGATCCTTCCTAGTCCGATGTCACGTCTCGGGTCTTCCGTCTAAAACAGGAATAGGGCGGCGGCCGGAGAGGAGCTCGACACACGCGCTGCCACTGTCACCTCGCCGGAGAACCGGCGGCAACAGGTGGCCGGAAACAGACCAGGGGCAGGGGATTCTGAAACGGGCAAGAGAAAGAAGAGGGGGGAAAAAAAAGTGAGAGAGAAATTGAGAGTGGGAGAAGAGAGATCAGTAGAGAGATTGAGGGAGAGAGATTGACAGGGAAGAGAGAGAAGATGGAGTTACAGGGGTGAGTGGTGAGTGTTTTTATTTTATTATTATTTTTTTCTTTTGATTATCGTGATACAAGACACGCAGTACTACAATTGCTGAGATGTAGACACGTAGTAATAAGGATAAATACAACTTTCTGCAGCCTGGTTTGTCCCGCAATTTGTTTTAACAATTAAACTTGCGGGTGAAAATAAACCGAAAAATTGCCAAACTAATTTTAAAATTCCCGGAATAATTTAAAACTAATAAAATAAAATTTTCAAAATTTTTAAATCACTTTTGAATCGAGTATCATATCCGCATTTTAGGATTTAACGAATAAACGTGCAGGTAAATAAAAGCCAGAAAATTGTCGGAATAATTTTGAAACTCTCGAAATATTCTAAACTTAAGATAATATGAGTTTCATGATTTTTGCAGAATTATGGAATTAAATACTGATTTTACAATTTAAAGAAGTCAGAAAATCATTTAGAATTAAATAATTAATAAAATATTGATTCTAAATTTTATAAACCCTTAAAAATAATAAATAAAATTGTAGAACAACAAAAATAATTTGATAAATAATTTTAGCATTTATAAGAAATAAATATTCAATAAAATCATTTTGAAACAAAATAATGCCATACAAGTCAATAATCAATTACATAAATAAGGTTCATATCCAACAATTACCCAAAATTAACAATAGGGTAGCCTACAACTAATAGACCCATCACATAATTAATTTATTTAATAATTTGATAATTACATTTATATATCAGGTCTGAAAATGGGTTACTTAGCCGCTAAGTAACTGAAAAGACGATACGATTTTAATACCAGAATTGGATAATTATCAAAATAGAGCTTACTATAAAATACTTTATACGAAATTAAAGTGATAATGTCTCGCTTTTTGAGAATATAAATTCTTATCGATATATGAAATGATTTGCGTATCGAAAATTTCATACCGGTACTCCTACAGGTCAAATCGTAACCTGGATCGAAAAAGTCAAAGCACGGAAAATGTCCGGAATTACCAGATTAGGTTAGGAAGGAGTTTCCGGAAGAGTTTCGGGTTATAAAAACGTAAAAACGATTGAAGTCGGACGATTCTCGGCTTTATAAAATAATTTTGTAATTATTCAGAAAATAATTAATAATTTCATAAATTATTATAAAATCATCTAATACTCCAAAAATTACCAGAAAATACCTTAATTATCTATATTTTATTCTGGACATATTAAAAGTAACATACTCACATTTTATTACTTACAAACATCCAAATATTATTATCAAACACCAGATAATTCACCAAAAATTCATATAATATTCACATAATAATCATATATTGATATAAATAATTATACGATATTTCCCAGATGTTACATCCTTCCCCCCTTAAAAGGATTCTGTCCTCAGAATCATATTAAAGAACAGACACTGCTACCTTTCGAGTATCTACTTAAAACTTCTCAGGACTCACTACTTTTAATCATGTTCCAACGGTCTCCTACCGTCATCAGATTTATTAGTTGCTCATGCAACCCCTAACCCAATCTTTTATTTCACATATTTGGAGCTAAATTACTCTTCATAGTCATACACACATAAATGCCTTATAGACTCGTACACCTGTGACCACAAGACCAACTCATTCACAATCATTCTATCAATCTCACTATTTCAAAGGACTAACTTAATTTATACTAACCTTCTTTTCTTGCCGATTCTAATAGTTTCTTGTTCATGAAATTTCTATTTTCATTGATTGTTCTTCCTTACTTATCATGTCTCCTTCTGTTCGGTTGAATTAACCTATAATCGTTTCCAATCGTATCCAAGAATCTTTAATCGGTCTCTTGCATTTCCCATTCGTCTGCACTCGATGTCTTGCGTTTATGACGTCTGATGCTTCAAAATGTTCTACATCTATTCAAAAGCTAAAAAGAAAAATCTAGGCAATTGCATTTACTCACCATGTGGTAGCACATTTCTATTTCTTTCAACCCTTTCTCAACAACTTAATGGTATTCACTCTTTTATTTCTATTTGAAACATTTATTCTTTAATGGACTTTTCCTGTTTGTTCTTTACCCACACACACAGGAGCTCATAATCAATTATAACCAGAATTCATATCTTTGAAGCTGAGAATCCAGCTGCTATTTCTCAATTCTTTACAAGCATATCCTCAGGCGTTCGACTTAGTCTCTTCCTTAGTCCTTGAATTGATGAGGATGTTATCAATAAATACGATCACTCTATCTCGATACTCCTGGTACATTGTGTTCACTTAACCTTCAAACTTACAATTTCTGATAATCGACGCGTATCCTCATATATCTATTTTCTTTTCCATACTCATATTTCTGAGGTTTTCCCTTACTTATTATTTCGTCCCTATTGAGTTAGAGAATATGGGGTCTTTGTCACCAGCTTGACTCTATGCAGTAACCGACGAGAAATCCTCACCTCCTTTCTTGAGGTAATCTTGATAAAGCATTCATTCGAACCTCCGGAAATTTACTTTAGTTCTAAAGAATTCCCTTTTGAGATTCATTGTAACGCGCTTCTCCAATCGTTTGCCATTAATTTCTTTGTTTAATCATTCTTGTTTACACGCATTTCTTGAATGAAATTCCTATCTCCAACTATCGACGTTTCACTTTAATCTCCAATCAATTCTGGCCCAACTGACGTTTATACCTTGCGTATATCCTGGATTATTTTATAAACTTTCTTTATCATCCTTTTGATTCCACTTCTTGTCTTGATTAGTTCTTTATTCTCATTATTCATTATCTTCTTTATATATAACGAATTTCTTTTTCTTAGTAATATTACTCTGTTTATTATTGAATAGGTCATTCCTGGAATTCACACTGGAATGAAGGCTTTTATTTACACTATTTAAATTCTTACTAACAAATTATTGAATTTCCTCGGTAACTATTTTCTTAGCCTTACTTGACGTGTCACAAATCACGTGTTTGACTTCTCTTCATTGATTCTCATCTGTTTCCCTGAGTTCACATGCGGACTTCATCAATCTCCGTCGTTCATTGGATGCTTGAATTTGCGAGCTTTCCATTATTCTATAGCAACTTCTATTCAACCGCTTCAGGTCTTGAAATATTCTTCTTACTAGCATGAACCAATAACTTCCTATTCTTTTTATTCATCAAAAAGAGCATATTCTTCTGGATCACACCTTACACCCGATTACAATAACATCACGCTAATTGAACTAGGCCTTTTTAATTTACGGTAACGCCATTACTTTTTCTCAAATTTCTATATCTTTCATTTCGGATCTGGAAATTATGTTAGAGTTTGACTCAATCTAATTGGAATCGATTTCCATTTAACTAACCATTAGTTGGTAAAGTGGATCAATCAACTCCTTTAAATGATCACTTAAACCAAGTGCTAACTAGCTAACTGGAATCAAAGACCAATTACATAAAGTCAGTTTGGTCATAACAACTTTCTCAAGAACCGAGATTGCAATTATCTGGAATGCTGACGAGAATGATCATATACTTCTTTGTTCTTAACTATAGGGTAATTTCTGAAAATTTGGGCAGCACTTCCCCTACACCATTGACTACCAGTCGGACTCAAGCCGACATCATTAATCAACCAAGTCATCCACAATCATATACATCCACTTCCATCAACCAAATCATCAATTCTCACAATTCACCTTTGATCAGCATCTAACTAGTATAGCATATCTCTTTTTAATTGGGATTGGATCTGAAACCCACAATGATTAATATAACCATACCTTTCTTAGAATATTACGAATTGTTCTTAATGAATTTAAGGTTTGATTTCATGATTCTGTTAATTTATTTCTGATCATTATTAATCGGTTTATCTTTTAATAACTGCGCATGGTCTCCATTATTACCATCACAATCTGGTAGAAACTCAATCGTTAGATTATCATTTCTTGAAAAGTTTCACAATCGAGTCACCATTGCTTCATCTCTATTTATGGCTTTGCATCGAACTTCCGTTACTGACCCGGGTATGAGCATTGCATTCACAATCAATTATCTAAGTTAGGGATCTTCACAACTTCTTGAAGAACACGTTCGAAATTCGATTTTTATTTGACGACTAATATCTTTTCATGACGAAGGGATGCCTTGGGTATTAACCGCCTGTCTGAGTCATCATTCAGAATTTCCTTGATCTTTGACCGTCGTCCCGATACTCGTTTACTTCGTCTGACACACACAACTTTGCTTCCTTATTTTGTAATAAATGTACGATTCACTAACCATTCATTTCGCGTCGAAATCCTCTAGTTTGAAGTGCATTATTTATCAACTTACAATCATATTCTCCTTTGACACATAATTCTACCTGTCACACTGACTATTCTATTTTTTTTTTTTTTTTTTTTTTTTTGAAATCGTCAAAGAACAGACTCGATGCAAGAGGAGAGTTTGTAAACATGATTTTGGTTGAAAAACGGAATAAGGAATAACAATGCGACAACTGATTGAAGGAAGAAAAATGAGTGAAGGATGAGACAACCATATTCATACTCAAGATGGCCAGTCTTTCATACTATATGGCATACAGCACATGATTAGGTGGCGTCCCACCCGACTTTTCGTCATTTCGACAAAGCGTCATATCATAACACTGTTGTCTCAATTGGGAATCAAGAATTTGAGAAAAGCAACAATTTAGGAGGGATACAAGAATGTTCTTTCGTTTCCGCCTCATATGATTTATCAATAGAAAAAGCTCATATATATTTAAATTCGAGAAGAACATATGTTATCATACTAGAAAAAAAAAATGTCAATGCCGATCACCTTCCACGCTTCATTTACGTATGCCTTCAGGATCGTGCGGATACAGGTTCACGATTCAAGTCACATCACTGCTTTGAAATGCTTCCTGGAAATGCCCTCACACCAAATGCTTCAATAATTTAATCTTAATCGCGTCATTCCGAAGTTAAAATCACAGCTTCAGATTTCATCTATGTCGTGTAAAATACCCATTGATCACGTAATGCTTCTATTCCATTGATAGAAATGATTCCTCTTCCACCATCTAGAAGATTCTGCCATTTCCTTCAATCATCCTTCATTCGTTCGATTCACGAATCTTGTTAAATTTTATTAATCTTATAAAGTGGGGAAATAATATTTTAATACGTTGATTCAATTATTGATTTTATTAAACAACGTTTATTTTCATTCTTCACAGCAACCTTAAACCTTCTTCCTGCTGATGGGTCTACTTGGCCCTTGGAATAACAACACTGAGTCTAATTCCATTCTTCTTTTTAGATCATTTTCTGTTTATAATAACAAGAACATAAGTAGTAATTTGACAACCAATTTGTAAAACTCATTTCATGTAAAAATCTTCTGAAAGTTGATGAAGAAAATCTTTTCCGAAATCTAATTTTAAAGTTTTAAAAATCAAATATTTGGTCGTCATTACTATATAAATTACTTGTTATCTTCCTGATTTACCAATAAAATGTCTAATTAAAAGAATATCCATATAAGGTCTCTCTACTTTGGTACTTCTTCCACTTTTCCTTGGATTATACATGCACTTATTAGCCGACGAAACTTCATTCACCGTTATATGCCATTTTATTCCTAACTTGGACCCAACGCTGACGTCTGCCATTGTCTTTCATATTCATGTCGTCGTCCTCGACGTTATGCTTACAACCACGCACGCAATTCGACGTTCTGTATGTGAATAGGGTCGCATCTTCTTGCTAATCTTACCTATATCTAGAAAGGTAAATATTATTCCTCATGCAGCTCCCGATAAGTGATAAGAATCTTTTCGCAACGATGATGCCTTCAAAACGTGCAACGTCGGTTCTTCATCAGCTTCCATTCACTGGTTGCCTTCGACGTGTAACTCGTCCTAATACCTAAGTCAACTCGTACTAAAGCTCACCTAGTTTCCCTTACACAAATGCTTACGAGATCACCCGCATTTCCTTCAAATCACATGAAAAGTAGGGTAACATATCCAGTCTCTGTCGATCCATTGATTCCTCATTATTGTATGATCTGAGAATTCAATATACCTATAATGTTATGATATTCGCCTTACACTTTCTCAACGATCCTATCTTAGCAACTCCATCTCGGATCTGCTAACCCTAATTCGCACTCAACTCAACTTAACCTGAGTATGCCTAGGGTATTTCCTATCCTGTACTACCTATCATTTCTATCTTACTCTCACCTATTCTTATTTCAGTGACCAATAACCTGCAGCTCTGATACCAAACTGTAACACCCCAAATCCGGGGTCAAGATTTGGTGTTACTAAACCATTATTACATAAAGTAAAGAAATAAATAAATAACCACTTGAGTCCGGATCTTTTACAGGTCATGGTATGAAACAAGAATCTAACCTTCTACCACTCACTTCAACTATAATACAAGTATATATACCTTTGAACTAATGCTCTTGTCACATTCTTCTAACACCTTCAACCTCTCGCAACGGAAATTTCTATAACTTCTGCTGTCTATCAAAGCTATTCACTTTAGTCCTTATCTGTTTCTGGCAGAAATAAGAATTGACAAAGCAAGAGTGAGCCAAAAATGCTCAGCAAGTATATAATTTGAGTCTTTAAACATTAATTTCTCTGAAATATTTTGAAGAGCGAAACACGAAATCATTTAAAGGATATACTTTATCAACTTAAAATCAATTTGATTTGCATTGCTATAAATCACATAGGACATAATGACATTTTTGTCAGAGCTTTTAGAGATCGCGTGTTTTCAAAATAGCTTCTGATATCATTTCATAATTGAGCAATGGATGCAATAACTATTCATAAAACGACGTTCAAGAAATTCATAACTATTCAGTATCCATCATTATCGACTAAGTTTCCATAGACTTAGCCTGCTAAACCAGCCTGATAAGGACGGGTTGAATAATTAAGAAGATCTCAATTCATTCGAGATCCTAACTATCACTGAGCAACTAATGCTGCAGCAACAATCTGAACCTCGAATATATTTAGAAACATTGTAATTTCCCAAAACTGAGTGCTAAGAAAGAATAACTTTAACCCATAATCACATTTTATTTCAAGAGGGAATGCCGTTAATGGCGATCAACAACAAATTGGACTGAACACTAGAAACCAACATATGCACTATAACCTGCTGATCAGTCAGGAGATAGTGCGGATCTATACCCAACTGCATAGACCCAACCAACATATGGGGCACCCAGGCAACTATGGCCTAAAGGGTCCGGTCCATCTCCGGCCCATAGGATCCAGCTCATCACTGGTCCTCATAATAATCATCCAGCCCGTAGAGTATTTTGATATCAAATCATTCTGATTTCAAAACATCCCAAATTAGGGTTCGCAAATAACCCGAACGAATGGGTATTTGCTCAAGAGAGCAATCAAATTATATGAACAAGAATTTAAAAGAACTGGCATAATAAGAGTAATTGCAGCGAAATATAAAACAGTTAACTATTCTGAACTTAGAATAGGAGAGAATAAATATTTGCAGTATTTAAGGAGAAAGGTTAGGAATACTTGCAGTATTTAAAAGAAAGTTCGGGAATACTTGCATAAATAGAATTATTTATTTCAGCGATATGTTTATCGATTCTAAACTGAGAATAGGGAAAGCAATACTTGCATGATAAAATTTAAAATAAATATCACTTGAACAATAAGTGATGATAGAGATACTTGCCTCAATAAGCTTTAACCGCTATTGACTTTAGTTCAACTTTGATCGTTCGGCTTTATCGTCTACCTACTATCCTATTCTCGATACGATCTCAACATTCAGACCCTTCGGTTGGAACTTCGTTGATCTCAATGTCTAATCTTTAGATCCTTCCTAGTCCGATGTCACGTCTCGGGTCTTCCGTCTAAAACAGGAATAGGGCGGCGGCCGGAGAGGAGCTCGACACACGCGCTGCCACTGTCACCTCGCCGGAGAACCGGCGGCAACAGGTGGCCGGAAACAGACCAGGGGCAGGGGATTCTGAAACGGGCAAGAGAAAGAAGAGGGGGGGAAAAAAAGTGAGAGAGAAATTGAGAGTGGGAGAAGAGAGATCAGTAGAGAGATTGAGGGAGAGAGATTGACAGGGAAGAGAGAGAAGATGGAGTTACAGGGGTGAGTGGTGAGTGTTTTTATTTTATTATTATTTTTTTCTTTTGATTATCGTGATACAAGACACGCAGTACTACAATTGCTGAGATGTAGACACGTAGTAATAAGGATAAATACAACTTTCTGCAGCCTGGTTTGTCCCGCAATTTGTTTTAACAATTAAACTTGCGGGTGAAAATAAACCGAAAAATTGCCAAACTAATTTTAAAATTCCCGGAATAATTTAAAACTAATAAAATAAAATTTTCAAAATTTTTAAATCACTTTTGAATCGAGTATCATATCCGCATTTTAGGATTTAACGAATAAACGTGCAGGTAAATAAAAGCCAGAAAATTGTCGGAATAATTTTGAAACTCTCGAAATATTCTAAACTTAAGATAATATGAGTTTCATGATTTTTGCAGAATTATGGAATTAAATACTGATTTTACAATTTAAAGAAGTCAGAAAATCATTTAGAATTAAATAATTAATAAAATATTGATTCTAAATTTTATAAACCCTTAAAAATAATAAATAAAATTGTAGAACAACAAAAATAATTTGATAAATAATTTTAGCATTTATAAGAAATAAATATTCAATAAAATCATTTTGAAACAAAATAATGCCATACAAGTCAATAATCAATTACATAAATAAGGTTCATATCCAACAATTACCCAAAATTAACAATAGGGTAGCCTACAACTAATAGACCCATCACATAATTAATTTATTTAATAATTTGATAATTACATTTATATATCAGGTCTGAAAATGGGTTACTTAGCCGCTAAGTAACTGAAAAGACGATACGATTTTAATACCAGAATTGGATAATTATCAAAATAGAGCTTACTATAAAATACTTTATACGAAATTAAAGTGATAATGTCTCGCTTTTTGAGAATATAAATTCTTATCGATATATGAAATGATTTGCGTATCGAAAATTTCATACCGGTACTCCTACAGGTCAAATCGTAACCTGGATCGAAAAAGTCAAAGCACGGAAAATGTCCGGAATTACCAGATTAGGTTAGGAAGGAGTTTCCGGAAGAGTTTCGGGTTATAAAAACGTAAAAACGATTGAAGTCGGACGATTCTCGGCTTTATAAAATAATTTTGTAATTATTCAGAAAATAATTAATAATTTCATAAATTATTATAAAATCATCTAATACTCCAAAAATTACCAGAAAATACCTTAATTATCTATATTTTATTCTGGACATATTAAAAGTAACATACTCACATTTTATTACTTACAAACATCCAAATATTATTATCAAACACCAGATAATTCACCAAAAATTCATATAATATTCACATAATAATCATATATTGATATAAATAATTATACGATATTTCCCAGATGTTACAAGTGTGGTCTTGAAATGGCGATCATCACAGTTTTTGGAGAAGGCCCATGATGGCATGCTTGATCTGGAACTAGGGCCTACTTCTCCCCCTATGTCCAATGGCTCTTCTTCACTTTCTCCACCCTCACCTCCAAAAAATTCTTCTGAGCCATCAGTCTCATAATCAACATCACCAGCTGTTGAGGGCAAAGCTGTGATGGCATCCTTAGCTCTTTGCATGGACTGTATGGTATGCACCAAATTGAGCATTCTTTCTGCATTGTCATTGCCCTGTTCAGCTAGAAGTTGATATGCTAGAACAGGGTGAGTAAATGTCTCAGTATCTAAGGAGGTAGAATCTATAACAGCATGAGTTTGCTGAGATAGTCCTTCCCTGTCTGCATCCTCGACATTCATTAACTCACTTACAATGACATTCACCCTTATATCTCCAGTACCTGTATTTCTCTCATTTTCTCTCTTTTCTTGCATCAAAGTCTCACCTTGGCTCCCCACCCTCACACCCTCACCTTCACCATCTAAGGTGGGACTCCTCACACTCACTTTTTCCAGTCCTGAAGAAATGGACTGCATTGGATCACTCTTTTCCTCTCCTTTTTCCTGGGAGCAACCCAGACTCTCACTCAAGTCACTACCTTCCCTCAGTCCTAATAGTGACTACACAATTAATAAGTCATCTGCATTTGTAACTATAGTTGAACTTTGGAGTTGTGCAGACACACCCGACGGATGAGAAATATCCATCGGGTTAGTAATTTGACTATCCGACGGATGACTACTGTTAGGCACATCCGTCGGGATACAATCACTACTCGCCCGATGAACAATATCCATCGAGTGAGTAGAAATGAATGAGTGTGGAGTGGAGACTATTGTAGACTCAGTGCAAATTGATGAAAATTTTGGCACAGATGTCTCAACAGTCTCAGAAAGAAATGGCAAGTGAGCCAACAAATCATCTAGAAGATGATGCTCACTTGCATGGATTTTTGGCTTCTCCAACAGAGGTAAAGATGGAGAATATGGTTGAGATGTTTGAATCATGTCAACATCCAAAGAGTGTGTGGGAGAATTTGGTGTTTGAGGTGTTTCAATTTGTACAAATTTTTGCTGTGACTCCATATTTGTTGGAGCCAAATCAATTTAACTTGAGATGGTGCAGTGACTGGGTCTTTAGCTCCAGTTTGCACTGTGTGTGTACCCTGTGCATCCCCAAGTGTTTTAGTTTTCTTCTTTCTTATGTAAGTTTGTGGTGAACTTGTGTCCTTACCCCTTTTGTTCTGTGCTCCTGGTTGAGAGCTTATTTCAATAGTTACATCCTTTTGAGAGGATGAAACTAGAATTGAGCTTGTGTCCTTATTAACAACCACAGTTTATTGGGAAACTGTGGTATGGCTTGGTTTGGGTACACTATGCTCACCATCCTTATTCTTAGGGTTTCTTTGATTTTCACCCTGTCCCTCACCTGTCTTTCCCACCTTCACACTCCCCTCTTTGTGTTTAGTGGATTTTACAACTGGCATCTTTTGAGAGACACCATAGGGGGCTTTCTTTGTCTTTATTTTTGAAACTTTGGTTTTGGTAGCTTGGGTAGGCATCTGTCTGGTCATTGACACAGATGCCACTACTACACTAGAAGGAAAATAAATGTTTGAGGTTGGAAGAGTAGAGACAGTTGAAATTACCTCACTTACCTGAGGTGCCTCCATTACTGGAAAGTAGAAGAGTGGCACCTCTTTGTGGTGATCTGCTCTATTGAGATTTGCAATAATTCTCCTTTCTTAAACCCAACAATCTAACTTGTTGGTTGGGTTCTCAATCACAATGTCCTCACAGAGGTGGTTAGCAAGCATCATGAAAAATCTAGCATAATAAACACTCTTACCCCTCTTTTTAAGCTCCCCTAACTTAAACCCCAACTCAAACAGGACTAAATCACTAAAATTGAAGTATTTATCAGTTACTAGCATGTAAAGCATGTTGAGCATGGAGATATTAATAGAATCAAAATTGCTAATTTTACCATAAAATACTTTAGTAACTACATCACACAGGTAACTCCATTCTTTCTTAAGACCCAATCTCCTAATTTCACATAATTTAGAGATGGTGAGTGCATAACCCATGGAGTTTAACATGTTAACAATATCAGTGTCTGTGTGTTTGATAGTGACAGCATTATCATGAATCCTAAAGCATGCTTTAACAATGTTACTATTAACATAAAATTCCTTACCTTTAATAGTGAAAGTGATGGTCTTGTCAGTTGAGTTGTACACCGTAGTTGTCCATATTTCCTCCACAACCTCACAGTAGATACTGGGAGACTCTAGCATGGCATATTTAAGCTTACAGCCTTGCACAAAATCCATCATTTTGTGGTAGTCGCCTGATTGTTGAATCCCCTTGTTCACTAGAGCTGTGAAATTGTTCTTCTCATAGATAAAGCCAGTTTGAGACATGATTTTGACGACTGGTGCCATTTTTAGAGAGTAAAAATTGCAGAGAGAGAGAGGGTAATTGCTTTTGAGAAAGAAAGAAGTTAGAGCAGATGAATTGAGAATTATAAAAGAAAAGTAATGAAAATGAATTTTGCTTTTATATATTCTCTTTACTCTTTTTCTGGGCTGCATCACAGAAGGACTCAATTCCTTGAACTTTGATGATTTGAGCATGGACATCTCAAGATGATTTCCATGCCTTAATCACCTCCTGCTCTCGTTCAAGCTGCTTCTTCAAAATCTCTTCTTTCTTCAAGGACTCAGTTAATTCATCCTTAGCAATCTTACATTCTATTCTCAATTTTTCAAATTCAATAAACTGAGACTCTAGCACATTATTCCTCTCACTTAAAAACAAATTGTTTTCTTTGATTTTAGCATTTTCCTTAGTGAGGGACATAAGTGTAACACGCAAATGATATAATTCTGTAGACATGTCATTAATTGCATCATTACACTCAGCTTTAGATAAATGTGCAAGGTTAGTGGTGATTACCTGATTACTTGAAGAACTTGTCTATGTTTCATCTGGCTTGGCCATTAGGGCTAGATTGACATAGCTGACATATTCATCCTGATCCAAACCATCTGCTGCCCAGTCATTTTCTTGTGTAATAAAAGCCTTTTCCTTTTGTTTGAGCAACTCAAAATACTTCTGTTTATAATCCAGAGGCTCAAACTTCTTCTTGATTGAATCTGACTTTCTACACTCATTGGCAAAGTGCCCTGCCAAGCCATATTTGAAATATTTGAATTTTAATTTATCCACCTTGTTTCTATTTGGCTTAGCTGCTCCAAAGTTCTTTTTGAACTTGAGCTTGGAAAACCTCTTGGATAAGAATGCTAAGTGTTCATCAATATCATCCATATCATCTTGACTCAATGGATCTTCATTATCAGCTACCAACCCGTTTCCCTTGCTTTCACAGACCTTTGATATAGATTCAACAGCTTCCATCTTCATTTCCTTCTCTTTCTCTAACTCAGCAACCAGTGCAATGGACCCTCCTTTCTTCCTCCCTTTCTTTATTCTTTCATCTTGCTCTATTTCAAGCTCATAAGTCTTTAGAATGCCATACAGTATCTCTAGTGTAAACTCCTTGTATTCTTGTGAATTTCTCAAGGAGACTGTCATTGGTTTCCATTCTTTTGGAAGGGATCTCAGGAATTTAAGGTTAAAATCTTTGGTTTGGTAGACTCTTCCATGCAGCTTCAGAGCATTCAGTAGCTTTTGAAATCTACTAAAGATATCAGTGAGAGTTTCACCTTCTTTACAGTGAAAATGCTCATATTGTTGAATTAGTAACTGCATCTTGTTTTCTCTAACTTGTTCAGTGCCATCACATATTATTTGAATGGTATCCCAAACTTCATTGGCTGTCTTGCAGTTAATGATGTTATCAAACATGTCACCATCAACTCCATTGAACAGAATATTCATGGCCTTCTTGTCTTTCCTGACTTGTTCAATATCAGGATCTAACCATTCATGCCTTGGATTGGGCACTGATGGCTCATTTCCAGTTGCAGCTCTCATTGGTACATGAGGACCTCTCTCTATGCAATCCACATAGGCCTCATCTTGAGAAAGTAAATGAAGATGCATCTTTACCTTCCAGTGATGGTAATTATCTTTGTCCAAAAAAAGGAATCTTGACTCCAACATTTTTCTTGTTCATCTTACTGTTTGTTGTGATCTTTAAACTCTTTTTGATTGGCAAGGTGCAGAATCACAAGTTAAATAAATCAAAAACACAAAGTAATAAAAACACAAGTCTTTAAAACTTTCTGGTGGATTTGAAAGTATCCACCAGATATGAATTAAGAACTCTGTGAAGAACAAATTGTCTCACAGCTGCTTTACAAGTGAACAAAAAAACTACAGAGAAATTCTTAACAGTTACAGCTTTTTCTATTTCTCTTCTAAAAGTGTTTGCTTAGTTATTTTTTCTACTAGCTACACTTGGTTTATATACCGCCAAGTTTACATGATAATAAGACAGGATAATAAAACAAAACTATCAAGTCAAACTCCATGTTGCTTCACTACTCTATTCCAGCATCTTTGAAAATCTTCTTAACTTGCATGGAAATGGTAATGCTTCTTTGTTCTTCATTTCCTGTTAAACAGGCTTCCACATTCCTTTTGCAAACACCCAAAATATGTGATTGTGTTGTCACTGTCAACAGATGTTTGAATTGATCATCTGTCGGGTACATGCTTGTTATCCGTCGGGTTGCCTTGTTGATCATCCGTCGGGTAGCTTTGTTGATCATCCGTCAGGTAGCTATTTGACACTTGACTTCATTTCACTTATGCAGAATTACAAGACATCTTATATTTACAATTAATCAACCTATTCTGCATATCTAATGAGAGTCAATATGACTCATATGCTACTACA
The DNA here is from genome assembly GCF_009905375.1 of Apium graveolens. Taxonomy (NCBI): domain Eukaryota; kingdom Viridiplantae; phylum Streptophyta; class Magnoliopsida; order Apiales; family Apiaceae; genus Apium; species Apium graveolens. The sequence goes on along the minus strand of NC_133656.1, from coordinate 177,168,856 downwards.
TAATCTATACAAAGTTGTTTTGCCGAAATGTGCTACATGACTTATTGTTACATAAGCTACTCACCCGATGGATATTAATTAGTCATCTGTCGGGACTATATTGAATCATCCGTCGAGAGCTACAAATTTCACTAAGTTAAATCTACTAAGGTGTTTTGTTAATGTAATCATCAAGTTCACAACATATTCCCAACATTTTCAAATTTATAATATATTCTAACTTGATAAATATAACAGTGTTTGATTAGCAATGGTGCGGAATAAAAGAGTGATAGAAATCAAAATACTAAGTAATAAAAACACAAGCTTTTAAAACTTTCTGGTGGATTTGAAAGTATCCACCATATATATATATATCAAATTGAGAACTCTGTGAAGCTTTGAATATCTCACAGCTGCTTACAAGTTTGAACAACTAAACTACAAAGAAATGCTTATTGAATACATCTTGATATGTTTCTCTGAAAATAAGCTTGCTTAGTTAATTGTTCTACTTGCTACACTTGATTTATATATCACCAAGTTTACATGACAATAAGACAAGATAATAAAATAAAACATATCTAGTCTAACTCCATGCTACTTCATTACTCTATTCCAGCATCTTTGAATATCTTCATAATTGCATGGAAATGGTAATGCTTCTTTGTTCTTGAAATCCTGCTTAACAGGCTGCCACATTCCTTTTGCAAACACCCAACGCATGTGACTGTGTTGTCACTGTCAACAGCTATTTGAATTTGATCATCCGTCGGGACATTGCTGATCATCCGTCGGGAGCTTTTGTTGATCATCCGTCGGGAGTCTTTGTGAACCATCCGTCAGGAGCCTTTTTAGTCACTTGACTCCATTTTATTTATACAGAATTATAGGACATCTTATATTTACAATTAGTCACCCTATTATGTATATCCACTAGTAGCTAAAATGACTCATATACTCCTACAGAGTCTACACAATGTTGCTTGCAGAAATGTGCTACAGAACTTATTTGTTACATAAGCTACTCACTCGATGGATGATAATCTGTCATCCGTCGGGACTGTAAAGTTAATCCCTCGGGACTATATTAGATCATTCGTCGAATGCTACAAAATTCACTAAGTTAAATCTACTAAGGTGTTTTGTTTAACTTATCATCAAGCTCACAACATATTCGTAACAATAATAAAGAGAAATTAATTTAAATTAAAATTTTATAATATGCCAATATATTAATATAATTAAAAATATATAATACATAAACAAATATGAATTCCAGAGAAAATACAAAGATGTAAACAATCAAATTAACACGAAAACAGAAAAATGTAACATGTTTATACATGAGATATAATAACCATAACATAAACACTACAAAAAAAAATAAAAAAAAAACTTGAAAGTATATTATATATTACTTGACATGTTTAAAAATATATTTCATACAATATAATTTAAAAACACTTAAATAAGAGAAAATAATAACAACAAATATGCAAAAATAAATTTTACTATACTATTTTTTGATAAAAAAAATAATTACCACACAGACATGTTATTAAAAAAAAGCTTTTAAGGTTATTTTAAATTTTTAGTTACAAATTTAACTACACATATATTCCCAATGTTTATGCTAAAAACTTAAAAATAAATTAACAAATATAATGTAAAAATTATACAAAAAGTAGATATATAGATTTATTATAATTTATATTTTTAAAAAATATAGTTGTAAATAAGTTAAAAAAATATTTTATACAATATAATTTAAAAATATTGTTGGTGGGACTGCGTAGCTAGATGAACGGTTACGTGATAACTCAACACGAGAAAAACACTAGAACACGACAGGTTAATAATACTACGATTACACAAGAAATCGGAAGAAATGACGACAAGGCAAATACAAAGAATCAAAAGATTAGAATAAAGCTTGAAGTCTGTTTAAAGATCACTGAAAGAAGTTCATTAATATGTTCATGCCTCGGTGAAGAATAAAGGTTAAAGACTTTTAGGGTTTCAGGAATATTGAAGATTCAGTGTATAAGTACTACTAGAAGATTTCAGTGTATTAGTATTGATAGAAGATAGACAATGTTCGAAGCACAAGAACCTGAAAAATTGAAGACATGGTATAGACAGAGGTTAAAGAAGACAGTTGTAGTCTTGAAGTTATACTCACTAAAAAGAGTTCATTTATATGTTCAAGCGTCAGTGAAGAACAGTGAATGAAGTATTCAAAATTGTAGTAGAAATGAAGACATTGTCTAAGTACCAGAAAGGATTTCAGTGGAAGTACATTTGTTTATTGATAGTCAGTGTGCGAAGCGATGAAGTTGTTGTAAGCTTAACAATATAATCAAGGATATAATACGAAGATCTGAATTGAAGCTAGTCGTTTGTGGACCAGAACAATTGCACTAGGCGTTAGTGATTTGTGAAAGGAATCTGAGTATTATTATTAGGAAGATTGTTAAGTGAGGATTCGTATCTGGATATGGTATATATATGGTTTATACGAAGACTCAGAGAGAAGACTTGAAGACAGGACAGTTTAAGGGTTAAAGCGATCTATAAAAACTAAGTCAAAGTGATGACTACCATGTAGTAGGAGTCACTGAGATCATTCTATTTCTTAGCAGAAGCAAGAACATTGAAGTACAACCTATAATCTAAGTACAGGAATTGGTTTTGACCTAGTAGGAGCAAGAGGGAAGAAATGGGAAAAGAAACTAACTTAGAAATATTTGTTATACACTCTAGTCACAAGTCAGAGATTTTTATAAGGAAAAATACCTTACTAGGGTGAAGGGGTCGCAAGTAAAGATCCCTACGCTTCTTTGGTTGCAAGTTGGGATTTAAACCAAGTCAAAAGTGCATACTAGTGAACCTTGATCGCAAGTAAGTGCTATACTGGGGAGACGGGTCGCAACTAACTCCATACAAGGAGTAGAGGTCGCAAGTAAGTGCTATGCTAGGGACATGGGTTGCAACTAACTCCCTACAAGGAGTAGAGGTCGCAAGTAACTCCTTTCCTTGGTAAAGGAGGTCGCAAGTAACTTATTTCCTTGGTAAAGGGAGTCTCAAGTAACTCCTACAATGAGCTTATGGTCGCAAGTAACTTGCTAGGTTGAATTTGGCTAAGGCAAAGTTCATTTTAAGGCTTCGTGGTCGCAAGTAACTTGTTAGGTTAAAAATGGCTAAGACAAATCTCTCCCTCTAGTCACAAGTAACTTGTTGGGTTGAAAATGGATAAGGCAAATCTCTCCCTCTAGTCACAAGTAACTTGTTGGGTTGAAAATGGTTAAGGCAAACCTCCTTTTAGTCGCAAGTAACAAAGATGTAGTCCATGGAACAAGTTTTCTCAGCCACATTTCATTGATTACATTCAATTATTTTATGTGGTAAATAAACAGCCACGTATTTTACTTTGAATATAAGTCTACACAACAAAAGCAGAACAATTGGAGTTGTAGTTGTTCTGTGTTTTATCTTCTTCTCCAACAAAAAACGAGAGATGATAAAATAAGCAGCAAAGAATTTTTAGAGAAGCTCAGCACATTGACGTCCGTTTAACTTCTCACCGGAGAAATGTTATATTGCCCATTTTAACTCTTGTATATTCATAGGGGCATTATAATCGTTATCCGGTAATTGAATCCTTAGATAAACTAAAAGCTAGATCGTTGTATAGAATTTGATTTGTAAATCTTTGTAGAAGTATGAACATTGTTGTTCTTGGATTGTAACCGGTTAATTTATTTACCGGAGTGTAGCAACAACCCCAAGGATTTATATATAAATATATACTTCCCTGAATATCTTGTGTTCGTTAATTTATCGTCTTAAACACTATTCACCTCAAGAACACGGAACCACTAGCCAAACACTAAATTTTATATCCGCAAAAGATTCAAAAAAAAAATTAATTTAGTGAGTATCGTATTCAATCCCCCCCTTTTACGATACTTCGGGACCTAAAAAATATATCAATAGAAGAAAAATTATAAACTTGTAAATATAAATTTTACGACACTTGGTAAAATAATAATCACCACATATACATGTTATCAAAAAAAACTTTAGAAAATTATAATTAGTACCCTCGCTTTTCTGAATGGTAAACCGTTGTACTATTATTTGGTTCATATAACACCACTCGGTTAGTCATCTATTAGATAAACATTATTTTTAAGGGTACCAGTTAGAAAAATAAATTTGTATAATGGTACCATTATTAATATATTTTCTCTTATTTTTAGAAAAAATATATATAATTGTCTACTATTAAAAATTTGAATAAATAAAAAAATATTATGGTGATTAGAGAAATAACATTACTTTACCTAATTTAAACCAATTCAACAGATTATGAGTACTTATTTACATTTTTTCTAATATTTTCATATTTTTTACTAGCTATAATTTGAGTAAATGAAATATGATAATTTAAATAAAAAAAAAAGAAATAATAATATTTCAAATTCTATTAGTATTTATTATTTATATATTTTAATTATATATAATTTTAAATAAGAAGAATTATTTTTCAAATTGTTTTAAAATATTATGTGAAATTAAATGAAATATATATATTGAACTCTTAATTATAGTGTATTATAAAATTGGGCATAAAACTAATTCATAACTTAAAACGTTTAAATGAAATACTAACATTAAGATAATTAATTAATTAGTAGGGGAAATATATAAATGAATTGTAAAAATTATGAAAAATTATATGATTTTAGTAATGGAAAATGGTACCGCACAAAAGTAAAAAAACATTTAATTATACCACATAGAAGTCAATAACATAGTATTAGATGAAAAAATTCAATTATATAATGGTATAATTCATAATTTTAATGTATGCCAGGGTGATATTAGATGGATGGATCCATATATACAATGGTATAGTCAAAAATGTTAAATGTTACCACTCAGTAAAGCAAATACCAAGACAGGACTATTCATAATTTCCTAAAAACTTTTAAGGTAATTTTAAATTTTTAATTACAAATTTCACTACACAACTATTCTCAATGTTTATCTTAAAAATTAAACACAAATCAATAAATATAATGTAAAATTGTATAAAAGTAAATATTTAGATTTAATGAAGTTAATATTTGGCAAAAAATATAGTTGTAAATAATTTTTAATTTTTTTTACTAAAATAAACATAAAAAATATTGTATACAGTGTAACAATGATACTAAGAAAAAAAGTAAAAACTACAAATTTTGTTGATTTCAAATTATAGAAACACAAAATACATCAAAAAATATTTTATATCTATCATAAATTTATTTTATATGCATCAAATTTATTATTTTATATTTGAGAAATAAAGTGATTTTATTCTTTAATTTTAATAGTTCATATCACGAATGATTTCACAAAACTGAATTATATTATAAAGCAAATTAACTTATCAATGCAACTCTATTCATTATTATTTTATAATAAAAAATCCCCTAATAAGATTTACGACTATACAAACATACATTATTCTTTTCAAAAACATAATTTATGACGTTATGCACATTTTTCCGCAAAATATATGTTAAACTGATGTTATAAGCGGTTAAAAAGAGGAAAACTATCCTCTTGGTCACAGGTTCGAATCTCACGGGAGGAGAATTTATGATTATGCCTCCTGAGTCAGAGCCTGTCACTTAAATGCGATTTACCTACGTTCACGTGGTTTGCAGGTTATTGTGTGAGCCCGTAGGGTTTATCCAGTGCGCACCCGAAGGGTAGCGGCTGCGGGTTACCTACGATAAAAAAAACTGATGTTATAAGCTATCCAAAAAATAAATTATTGTAAGACTAACAAAAAATACATTTTTTTAAAAAAAAGTTAACTCACACCCTGTGAATTGGGCAAAAAGTCATAGATAAAAAATCCCCTAATAAGATTTATGACTATACAAACATACATTATTCTTTTCAAAAACATAATTTATGACGTTATCCACATTTTCCGCAAAATATATGTTAAACTGATGTTATAAGCTATCCGAAAAATAAATTATTATAAGACTAACAAAAAATACGTTTTTAAAAAAAAGTTAACTCACACCTTGTGAATTGGGCAAAAAATCATAGTATATATATAACTATCATTAAAAGTAAATAAAATTAAATTATACTAAATTAATAAACTTAGAATTATTTAAAAGAAAATTAAAAAATATAAAAATATTTTTAAATACTGGTATAAAACCAGTAAAAACTGAGTGGAGGAACAGTGGCTTACTAACGGACTTACCTTGCCCCAACCATAATGACCATAATATTCAAACCGATGGATCATAATAATTGTATCAATGCAAATACAAATAGTCTTACCCTTACAATTTATATTCAAACTAATTTGGTAAAAAGACAAATTTACCAAAATGCCAGTTAATCTTGCACTTGACGTTTTTATATTTTCGGTTATCCAAAATATATAGTATCTATTTTATAAAATATCAATTTTTGTTAGGTCACATAACACTATAGAAGCGGGTTGAATATAGTGTTTATACAATCAAATCGATTTAGAACACATGTATGTAATAGTAATCAAGTTTATTCAATATAATAAGCTCTGTTACAAAGTAGGTTAAACTACTCTCTCAGTGATGAACAATATCACTAAGAGCTGCTAGGTTATAATGAATAATGTTCTCGTGAATGATAACACATATAGTGTAAATCCTAAGCTGTGTTTATATAGTACACAGTTACAAGATATCTTCTAATTGATATTGAATATAATTCTATCTCCTAAAATATATCAATCAGATATTATCTTCTACAAGTCTTCTAGCTGTCCAACTCTTCATGCATATCTTCTTTTGTTTTAGTCCAGATCCTCTCCTGTAAATCAGCCGCATTCCTTATCTGAAGTACTTGCACTGAAGTCCTGATATAAATCCTGACGGCCTTAAGTTCTGATATAAGTTCTGACTTCGGTAAGTTTTGATTTCCAATAAGTCCTGATATTAAGTTCTGAAATTAAACACAGCAGATTAGACATGACAACACAAATATATCTAACAATCTCCCCCAACTTGAAAATTATGAAAAATATACAAGTTAATAGATTTGATGATGTCAAAGACATTTAAGTACAAATGCAATGAGAGTTTATTTAGACAACTAACTACAACTTACAGTCCTTACAGCTTTTACCAATTTTACTGAGTCAATCTGAATCCAAAGTGATTCTTGACAAAGTTTGATATCAGCTTCTCTTCTGCATTTCTCCGGACTTGAGCTAATGTAGCCTTGACTTGCTTCATTTCTTCATCTTGACTTCCAATCTGGTAGATTGCAGTCCTAAGTGCTGAAATGTAATTTCTTTCTAATCCATCACCAAGTCTGATTACTCTTGGATGAGATGAGTCTTCATTATAGCACAGACATTTCTCATTCAGAATAACTTCAAGTTTTTCTTCATTGGAATTTCACTTCCATCATCTTCAACTATCTTTGGAACAAATTCTGCAACCCTTGATCCAGAGATTCTGGCTTTATCCCTTATAGTCTTCATAATGAAATTTGACCATCTTCTGGTAATCTCAGACTTTATCTCCAAAAGATAATGAAAGAATTGAAGTTCTTTTAAAGATTTGTTCAGCACATCTAATTCTGACATTCTGTATGTTCTTCCATCTTGAAGAAATAGAATCAGCTTTTCTTTGACATTACTCTTATCATGAGCATCCAATACCACTTGAACAGATATAACCTTGTCAAGGTATTTCTGTGTAACTTCCTCAAGAGGTTTGTCAGTTAATAAGAATGGATCTCTGGTAATTACTTCAACTCCTGTTTTGATCTTGGCTTCTTCAGAATCTAATCCAGCTCTGTCTCTTGCTTCTCTGGCTTTCAATCCAATAGTCATGAAATTAGATAGCAATTGACTTTTCTTAGGATCTGATGGTTTAACATTTTTCCATAGGAGTTTCTTCTTATCAGTAACTGTCATCTTGCCCAAACCAACTTGAGCTCTGTCGGAGGTTGATGTCTTGATGACTTGTTCAAGATTTGTAGATTCTTTTGTAGCTTGCTATTCTTCACTCTGAACAACTTGAGCTATGTCAGAGGTTGCCTTAGATTCTTCTGTTATCTTCTTTCTTTTGAGAGTTTCAACAGTTTCATCTTTAGCAGTTGTATCATCAAAAACCTGAACCATTTTGCACACAGGTTTCATCAGAATTTGAGTAATCTTCATCTCAAGTATCTTTGTTGATCAGCAATCTTGCCTTTCCCTTTTGCCTTGGGATCAATTTCAACTTGTGATCTTGTCTTGGGCTTTGAAGCCTCAGAAGTTGACCTTTCCTTAATCACAATGCCTTTTGCCTTAGGCCTTGGAGGTTTCTTTGGATTAGAAGCTTTAGTTTTAAGATTTGTCTTCTCAGCTGCAAATCTAGCTTCTTCCTCCTTTAGAGTCTCTAAATCCATTCCAGGATTATGTTTGAGAAACAATCTTTTATCAATCTCTTCATCAAGTGTCTGAATCTTGGGATCTTTATAGTAGACAGTAGTATCCATTCCCTTAAGTTTCAGAGTTTGTAAAAACTTCTGAGAGTCTTGACTTCCAGAATGAATCAGAATATCAGGCTTTGTCATCAGACTTTGATCATCAGAACTTGAGCATTCACAGCTTCAGAACTTGTATTCTTCTGTGTAGAAGATTTGCTAGAATCAGAAATTAGTTTTTGTGAAGAAACTTTGCTGCTTTGCTTTCCTTGACCTTTGCCATTGCTAGGGTTTCCCTAATCATCTTCAGAATCATCCTTTTTCCTCAGAGTTTGGCTAGTTGAGCATTTGGACTTAACTACCTTCTCCCCCTTTTTGGCATCATATGATCGGAGTAGAGAAAGAAGGAGTTCCACTGAAGATTGGATCTCAGTTAATTGAATTTTTTGAGCAGCTTGATTTTGCAAGACCTCATATAGTTGGGCCTGCTGCTTTTCTTGAACTTTTTGAATAGCTTCCATTTTCTCATGAATTGGTCTGATAAACCTATTATTGTCTAGCTTGAGCATCAGGTCCAGCTTATCAGCATTTTCCTGAAGTTTATCAACCTTGGCATGAGTAATGGAGTGTTGACCTTGAAGACTTTTAGTACTGAGAGCTGTGACTTTAAGTTGAGTTTTGAAATCAGAACTTGTCAGCAACTCATCATCTTTTGAAATATGATCTGTCAGAACTTTTGAGCTTGGAATGAAGTCAGGCTCATTCCACTTCCTGGTCCACTCAACTCCTCTGTGAGTTTCTTCCCAAGGAACAAGAGCACCTTCTTCCACAAATTTTAACAATGCCTCCTTTCCAAGAATTGGAGCATTTACTGGAGCACTGTCTCGAGAACTTGAGTGAATCTCATCATCTTCTGATAGTACTAAAGTGTGTGTCACTGAAGGTGATTCTGGTACAATTTCATCTATTTCCACATCCAGAATTGGTGTGGTAGGAACTTCAGCATTTAGTGGAGAAACAGGTGGAGTTATCTCCTTTGCTGGTGCTTCCAGATATAAGATAGTTGGTATGTTCAGCCTGTGAATATCAATTTTTAGGACTTAATCCTGAATCTTCAACTATAACAGTTTCTTTGATTGGAGAGATAGGAAGTGTGATTACTCTATCTTGAACAGTGTCTTCAGCTTGAGGTGGAGGTGGCAAAGCTTCAATCACTATTGGTTCTGATGAGATCAGAGATTCCTGATCCCCTTCCTCAGATTCTTCATATTGAGCTTGTGTAAATTTCACACCTGCTCTCTTCTTCTTTGATCTTCTGGATGATGGAGGAGTTGCTTGAGCAGCATCAGAACTTGAAGTTCTTTTCCTTTTTAAAATTCCAGAACCCTCAGTTTCAGTCTGTTTCTGAGGAGTTACCTCTTTCTGAAAAATTTCCTTTTTTGCTTCTATTGTCACAGGTCCTGATGCAAGAACCTGGACCTGTTCATCTTCATCTGATTCATCCCTCATAATAATCCTCTTCTTCTCCTTGGTGGAGACTTAGGCATAAAGATAGTTCTTTTGGGCCTAGAGGATTTGAGAGGTGAGGTTCTGATTGTAGATGCTGATGGTTGTTGAGAGGATTGTGCAGGTTGGAAATAGATTCTGATGGTAGGCTGTGGATGAGAGTTAGAAGGCTGTGTTGGTGGAGATGGTTGTGGTTGAGAAGATTGGGCAATATCGGGAAATTGGGTTGTATATGTGTTGGGGTAAGAGTTTACTAAGAACTGCTTTACTGATGTAGGAATTTGAAGGGGTCTTAGTATCTCTTTCTTATTATCAGTAGATAACAAGTCTATGAAGGCCCTTTTAGCAAGTTTAAAAGGTTGAATTGACTCACTAAAGTTTTGGGGCTTATTAGAACAACAAAAACTGTAAATGAGTTGACTAAATCTAGCAAAATAAATAGTATTTTGGTCCTCCTTATCCTATCCCCAATAAAACCCAAAATAGCAGTAGCATAATCAAAATGAGTTTGATTAAGAAGTGCATACCCTATTTGCTGACTCATAATTGGAATGGCATCAAAATTTGAGCATTTGTTGGCAAAAGCTCTGTTGATGCAGTCAAAGAAAAAGCTCCACTCCCTTCTTATGTAGGGTCTTTTCAGTTGTCCCAACTTGGACAAACTTTTCTCATAGCCAAGATCGGCCAACATACTCTGTAGTAGTGGATCTTTAATCTGAGCATTGAAATTATAATTTTATGGCAGATGTAGAGCTTGTCAAACAGTAGACAAAGTAACCAGATGCTCATCTTCCCATGTTGTGAAAATAATACTTGGGGACCCAACTTCACCACCATCATCATAAACTCCACTCCTCCAAAACTCCAGTATATGTGTTCCTGAGAGTAATTGTGGTTGGGTCAAAGCATACCCAATCTCACTGCAAGTAAGAAAGTCTTAGATGAAGTGAAGATTTGATGGAGCTTCGTCCTTGCTGAGAATAGCCATATAATTGTTGGGGATGAACTTGGCTCCATTAAAGATAATGTCCTTTGGTGCCATTTCTGTAAGAAATTAAGTGAAAGATTGTGTGTACGAAAGGTGTTTGATAAAATGCCTATAAGAGAGTCCGTCAGAAAATAGAGAGAAAAAGATAGAGAGAGAGAGGGGGTAAAAGAAATAAGAGATAAAGTAAGAGTAGGTAAAAGATTATAAAATCTTTTAACTCTAATATATATACTCTTTCCACTCAACGGCTCTTTTTGGAAGTAAAACAGACATTTGACACCTGTCACGCAGTAAATAGTCAAGGCAGTAATTAGTGGGCACGAGAAATGTGCAGTAATAATTATGCACATGCAGTTATCAAAACAAACATGTTTCCCACTAACCAAATGATTATCACTATTTTTATCTCACTCAATCCTTTTTCTGATAAAATATGACCGTTACAGTAAATACGAAAAATAAGTCAAGTAAATAAATAATGCCACATAAGCATCAGAGTTTCCATCAGGATTTGCATCAGAACTTGACTATTATCAGAATTTAATGGTCATCGGAAAATGGCTTCTGTACTCAGAAAGTGAATGTCTATTTCTGTGTTTCTTCACACAAATACTGACTGCTTTCTTCAAAGTTTAATCATCAGAACTTGTCCTCAGAATTTATGCAAATAATACTTAACTGTTTGTCAGAAACAACTTAATCACCACAGTAATTTTCATCATTCATATGGAGTGAGAGTGTATGCATTTGTAAATGATCAGATAAAGATTAAAGTCTGATAAACTTCAGATATCTTAGAAATAAGGCATAACTAAGAAAAATGCTTAAAATATGTCTTTAATTTTGAAGTCTACTATAGATTAAATTTATGCAAGAGTCCACCTCAACTGTTTGTTCTCATTTTATGCATCTTTGGACAATCTTTTTACAGTGGCTTCTCACTATAAATGAGTCACAACTGCTATCAGAATTTATGCTGTTATCATAACATTTCTCTAGTAATCAGAGAATGTGAAAAGTCACCAAGAAAAATTTATTTGCTTTTCTAATGCATATAACTTAATACCAGCAATGTACTTGGGTCTTCCCTTTCACATATTTACTCTAGATCTCAAAGGAGTACCTGATTTCAATTTTTCTTTTCTTTTATTTTCTTCAGATAAGTGAGGCTTATCAAGCATGTAGTTCATCCTTAAGATTTACTGCATCAGAATTTGACAGATAAGAAATAATAATCTAGTTTGTGAATTATTAATAAGATACAAGAAGTAAATTTGACTAAGATCAAAATCAGAGTTTTCTTGTGTTATTGATTTCCACACAAACAACTAATTCATACATGGGATACATAGTTTGTTAAAGACTACTAAGTCAGCATCTAACAAAGAATCCTCATTGGAGTGAATAGTCACAGAACATTCAAAATACTATCAGAGTATATAGAATCACATCAGATAACAATCAGTATTTAATATGATACAATTTAAGCACATATTACATTGAGATAAGACAATCTGTAAACACTGATCATAAAGTCTGATGCATGAGAACAAAAACTAAGCAGATTTTGAGAAAGGACCTGAAACCATTCCAAGTTCATTTACCAGTCTTGTAAAAGTAGCTTCACATGGTGGTTTTGTGAAGATATCTTCTAGTTGTTGATCTGTTGGAACAAAATGCAATTCCACTGTACCTTCCATCACATGTTCCCATATGAAATGGTACCTAATGCTGATGTGCTTTGTCATTGAGTGTTGAACTGGATTACCTGTCATAGCAATAGCACTTTGATTTTCAAGTAAATGGGTATTTTAGAAAATTCTAACCCATAATCCAGTAACTGATTCTTCATCCAAAGAATCTGTGCACAACAGCTTCGTGCAGCAATATATTCTGCTTCTGCAGTTGATGTAGAAATTGATTTCTGTTTCTTGCTAAACCAAGAAACCAATCTGCCTCTAAGAAATTGGCAGCTTCCACTAGTGCTTTTTCTGTCAATTTGGCATCCTGCAAAATCTGCATATGAGTAACCTATTTGCTTAAAATATGATTCCCTAGGATACCACAATCCTAGATCAGTTGTACCCTTGAGGTATTTGAAAATTCTTTTCACAGCTATTAGATGAGGTTCTCTTGGATCAACCTGAAATCTTGCACAAAGACATGTATAATACATGATAATAGGTCTACTTGCAGTCAAATATAGAAGTGAGCCAATCATACCTCTGTAGTTAGTAATATCTACTGATGCTTAAGTATCTTTATCTAACTTGGTGGCCATGGGAGTGGATGCAGTAGAACTGTCTTGTATTTCAAATTTCTTGAGTAAATTTCTGGTATACTTGGATTGATTTATGAAAGTACCATCTTCAGTTTGCTTGACTTGAAGTCCCAGAAAATAGCTAAGTTCTCCCATCATACCCAATTGATATCTTGATTGCATTAACTTGGAAAATCTTTCACACAGTTTTATATTTGTAGAGCCAAAGATGATATCATCAACATATATCTGTACCAAAAGTAAGTCCTTCTCATGGTTGAGGTAGAACAGAGTTTTATCAATTGTGCCTCTGGTAAATCCACTTTCCAGAAGGAATTGAGCTAAAGTCTCATCCCATGCTCTTGAAGCTTACTTAAGGCCATAAAGTGCTTTGTCAAGCCTGTAGACATGATTTGGAAATGTTGGATCTACAAAACCTGGAGGTTGTTCAACATATACCTCTTCTTCCAATTCTCCATTGAGAAAAGCACTTTTCACATCCATTTAAAAGACTTTAAACTTCTTGTGAGCAGCATAAGCCAAAAAGATTCTTATGGCTTCCAATCTAGCAACCAGAGCAAATGTTTCATCATAGTCAATACCCTCCTGTTGAGAGTAACCTTTAGAAACTATCCTTGCTTTGTTTCTTGTAATTATGCCATCACTGTCAGTTTTGTTTCTGAACACCCATTTTGTGCCAACAATTGATATTTTATTTGGTCTTGGTACTGGGGTCCAGACTTTATTTCTTTCAAATTCATTTAACTCTTCCTGCATTGCTTGCACCCAATCAGCATCATGAAGAGCTTCTTCCACTTTCTTTGGTTCAGTCTGAGATAGAAAGGAATGATAGAGACATTCATTTGTTGTTGTTATTCTAGTTTTGACACCTGCTTCAGGATCTCCAATTATTAAGTCAGGTGTGTGTGATTTAGTCCACTTCCTTGCAGATGGAAGTTGATCTCTAGAACTGAATCCTCCCCCATGATCCATGCTGTCTCCATCAGCATTTTTTTGCTCCTCCTGAAGTTATGCTCTCCATAATTTCAGAATTTGAGTTGGATCCTTCAGGAATTGAAGAATCAGGGTTTCCAGAATTATCAGAATTTGGCTCATCAGAACTTGATGAATCAGAACTTGAAGAGCCAGTAACTGGTTCTGATGGTTCTTGAGAGTCTTGAGATGTGGTATGTTCATCAACTTGCTCCCCCTGAACAGGTGCATTTCCCTTTGGAGCAGTTACCACAGTTTCAATGACATCAGAGTTTAACTCGTCAGAACTTACAGGATCAGGATTTAGGTCATCAGAATTTATATCTTCATTTTCAAATCTCATTTGATCATGATCATTGAAATATTCAAGTCCAGTAATCTTTTTATCATCAAAAGATACATTCATAGATTCCATGACAACCTGTGTTCTTAAATTGTAGACTCTGAAGGCTTTTGTGGAAAGTGGATATCCAACAAAAATTCCTTCATCAGCTTTTAGATCAAATTTTGACAGCTGCTCAGGATGAGTCTTAAGAACAAAATACTTGCATCCAAATACATGAAAGTATTTCAGATTTGGCTTCTTCTTTTTCACCATCTCATATGGTGTTTTTCCATGCTTGTTTATGAGTGTAGCATTCTGTGTAAAACAAGCATTCTGCACAGCTTCAGCCCAAAAATAGGTTGGTAGCTTTGCTTCATCAAGCATAGTTCGTGTAGCTTCAATAAGAATCATGTTCTTTCTTTCTACAACTTCATTCTGCTATGGAGTTCCAGGAGCAGAAAATTCCTGCTTTATTCCATGCTCTTTGCAGAACTCTTCCATGATTGAATTATTGAACTCAGTGTCATTATCACTTCTTATTATTTTAACAGAATCTTTGACTAATTTATCCAGCTGTCTGACATGATCAGTTAGAGTAGATGTAGTTTCATTCTTCTTGTGCAAGAAATACACCCAAGTGTATCTTGTGAACTCATCCACTATAACCATAGCATATTTCTTCTTTGCAATGGACATGACATTGACTGGACCAAATATATCAAAATGCAGTAAGTGATAAGGCTCAAGAATAGAGGATTCAATTTTGCTAATGAATGAAGATTTTCTTTGTTTTGCCTATTGACATGAGTCACAAAGACCATCAGGAGCAAATACTGATTTTGACAGTCCTCTCACAAGATCTTTCTTTACTAGCTCATTTATGTTGTTGAAATTTAAATGGGAGAGTCTCTTGTGCTAATTCCAGCTTTTTTCAATTAATGCTCTGCTTAACAGACAGATTGCAGAACCATCAGAATTTGTTGAAAGTTTGGCTTCATATATGTTACCATGTTTGTAACCTTTCAGAACCACTTAGCCTATAAAATTACTTACGACTT